>NC_142933.1:12443823-12458823 GCF_046866305.1 Octopus bimaculoides
TCAGAGAAATATATCACTACCGATGTGTTTGGGTTTGGCTGTTTGTGTTGTTGTTGTTGTTGTTGTTGTTGTTGTTTTTGTGTAATATATGGTTTTTTTTTTTGTTTTTAGTGTGTTTCTGTTTATTGTTTTGGCGTTATTTTTTCCTGACGTTTCGTGTTTATTTATTCTCGTTATGGGATAGAGTGTTGTTATGGTCGTCCTTGTTGTTCTTCTAGTTGTTGTCGTTGTCATGTTCGACTTTGTTTTTGTGGCATTCCTTGTGGCTTTGTTGATGTGGTTATTGTCCTCCTGGCATTGTTGCACAAACAGATTAGTGTGTGTGTGTGTGTATATACATATATATATATATATATATATATATATATATATATATATATATATATATATATATATATATAACAATTGTATAACCGGGGTGAACATACACACATATACGTAAAGATGAACTGAAACACAAACACACACATACATATATATACAGGAATGCGTGGGTGTGGGTATTGACACACGCATATGAATGGATACATTATCTATGTAGGTATGTATATATATATATATATATATATATATATATATATATATATATATATATAAAAATAAATATATATATATATACACACACATGCATATGTGTATGTATGTGCATATATATATATATATATATATATATACCTGCATATATGTATGTGTGTGTATATATATATATATATATATATATATATATATATATATATATATATATATATATATGCGTGTAAATGTGTATACATATGTGCGTGTGTGTATGTGTTTCATAGGGTGTGCTTGTGTGTATTTAGTTGTAAGTGCATTTCAGCGTATGCCTGCATGCGTGTATGTACGTCTCTCACTGTGGGTATAATATGCGTACCTCATAACGCCTAGCAATATAGCTGTGTGCTCATATCATGGTGTTCAATATCTATTAATCATTTTTCTATTTATCTATCTAACAGTTGATCAATCGATTAATCTATCTATATTTCGGTATCTGTATCTACACGCATGCACAACTAACATATAGCACCCAATACAATAACACACACACAGACACATACATGTACATATAAGCATATGCACAAATATATATGCATGTTCATATATATATATATATATATATACATATATATATATATGTTTATGCTTATGAATATATACATTCGTATATGTGTATGTATATATATATATATATATATATATATATATATATGTATATATGTATGTGATGTATGTATGCATTAGATATACGTATTCAGATACAAGTGTAAGCATAGTTACATGCCCTGCTACTTTTCTTTTTATTTTAATGAAATATATGTAAGTATAGATAGATCGATAGATATTTTAATAGATATTTGTGTTTGTGTGTGTGTACATTCGCACAATATAGAATTTTATTAAATTTCGTTTATGTATTATGTAGGTTTATGGAAAAAATCATACACCAAACAAATAGACACACACATGTATACAAGTGTGTGTCTATATATATATATATATATATATATATATATATCCATACACATACATATATGTGCATATACGCGATTGCAATCTTTTAATCAATGTATAAACATACACAAAATTTATAGAAAAAACTTGTCCCCATATGAAACAGCTACGTCAATATACATCCCCATATATACACAAATAATACACACTGAGAGACAGAGAAAGAGTGGGGGAGATATATTGAGAAGATATTGTCTTATCTATGTTTATGTTCATATATATATATATATATATATATATATATATATATATATATATATATATATATATATATATATATACATATATATAATGTGCATAAAACACATGATATATAAATGTGTGTGATTCTGCATATATATATATATATATATATATATATATATATATATATATATATATATATATATATATATATATATATATATATATATATGATTAAAAAAAATAGACCGAAAGTTAGATAAAGCGGGATAAAATTAAACCGAATGACTTGTAGATATGTTTAAATATTTATATTGTTAAAGATAGATGAATGCTGTTTTTTTTTTCACCCTGAGAGGAACGTGACAGTTCTACATTCAGTCACCATTATAAGACTCCAATATGGATACGCATTATTCCAGTCTTATTAGACTGCTGTTCAAACCATGATTGCCAAGTAGCAAAACCAACGTTAGATGTGTGTTTTTTTTGTGTGTGTGTGTGGGGGGGGGGGTTACGCATATGTAATGAAATGTAACTGCAAGTAAATGAATACTCTGATATTTTAATCTATACACACCGCAATAATTGTTGCTTGCGTGACTCGAAAGCAAAATTATGAGTCAACTTGCACAAAGGATAAATGACATTCTAGGAATAGCGGAATGACTGCTAGTATCTCCGTCCAAATCATATTCTTTGAATCACGCAACCTAACTACACTTATTATTCCCGAATGACTTGAGAAAGAATAATAAGTGGACAGTAATAAGGGGATCTATACGTAATCATTCGAATCGCTAACATAACAACCAAGTCTTTCTCTAATCACACCTTGATGTTTAAAGAACATTTTCATAAGGCGTAGGAGTGGCTGCATGGTAAGTAGCTTGCTTACCAACCACATGGTTCTGGATTCATTCCCACTGCCTGGCAACTTGAGCAAGTGTCTTCTAATATAGCCTCGGAACGACCAAACCCTTGTGAGTGGATTTGGTAGACGGAAACCAAAAGAAGCCCGCCGTATATATGTATGTATGCGTATGTATATGTTTGTGTGTCTGTGGTTGTCCCGCCAACACCGCTTGTCAACTGATGGTGGTGTGTTTACGTTTCCGTAACTTAGCGGTTCGGCAAAAGAGACCGATAGAATAAGTAGTAGGCTTCCAAACAATAAGTCCTGGGATCAATTTGCTCGACTAAAGGCGGTGCTCCAGCATGGCCGCAGCCAAATGACTGAAACAAGTAAAAGAGTAAAAGAGTATAACAGTTTATTTTTAGATATACTATGAAAAATGTATGAAACAAAATGCTATAGTCTCGCTGCAGTGATTTGTTCATGGTTAGGAGGTTTTATTATAAAATATCATAGATTTTGTGTCATAATACGATACTAGTTAACGTAAAAAGTCTTTGACATTTCTCCATATACTTAGTTGTATTATTGTTTCGCTTTGCATGAGTTCCGATCGTGAGGACATGCTATTATTCAAGGCTTTCCTTTCGTAACCGTTATGTGGACATTTTATCATCTGTCATTTATCTAGAATTATGAGGTACAATTTTTTTTTCACTCATTACAAAAATCATAAATAATTAGAAATTTTAAGACCATTGTCGTAAGACGTAAAACCTTAAATTTATATATTTTATGGATCTTCTTCCTTGCTCTTAGATTAAGAGTTCCCAGTTTATTCGAAATGATTATCTCCCCTAAGATATCTGACCACCAGGGCACACCACATGTTTGTATGATTGAATGTCCTCAAATAAATGTCCTCTATGATACGCACAGACATGCAAACGCACACACACACATACACACACACACACACACACACACACACACACACGGAAACACACACTCACGGGCGCACACGCATATATCAGTGCATGTGTGTGTGTGTGTGTGTGTGTGTGTGTGTGTGTATGTGTGTGTGATTGTGTCTGCATTTGTATTTGTCTCCCACCACCCTTAGACAAACAGTGGCGGTTTGCATTCATGTTTGTAACCTAGAAGTTCAGCAAAAAAGATGGACAGATTAATTATCAGAAAAGAATGGAGTGAGTGGAGCAAGAACACACACGAAAACGAAAGTGTCACTGAAGAGGTCACAGATGTGTGACGAAAGATTTCCGGAAAATGGACAAGAGGTAAAATAATACAACAAGAAGAGTAATAAAAGAGTGAATATATATATATATATATATATATATATATATATATATATATATATATATATATATATATATATATATATATATATATATATATATATATATATATATATACATATGTATATGCATGTGTATATGTATACATTTACATAGGCATATATATGTATGTATATGGGGGGGAGAGAAGGAAGAGAGAAACAGAAAGACAGAGACAGAGGCATAGATAGAAGTAGAGAGACAAGAACGGCAGATAGACTGACAGATTAATAAGCTGATAGCCTATACATATGGTAGAGCGTTTTTCTTTCAAGCATTTTATTCTAAACATTCGCTGGGTTCCATTTTAATATTACTTACTAAATATTAAAAAAAAAAAATTTCTAACTATTTTTTAATCTAAATTCTGGAACAATAGCATTCCTGTTTCCATTAACAATTCTATATCTATATGCCAACATATGATTGAAATGATAACAGCAGTATATTATTGCATCATTCTATAGCGTGATAAAAGGATCATGGGATTAAACAGAAGCAGATAGGGCGGGGGATTTAATTGAAAACATTACTAGCAGTTAAAGAATTCCTCAAAAATGAAATTATATTATAAAGCGAGAATATTAACTATAAGAACTTTATTAATATTAATTATGGAAACTGCAGAGAATCACCGAAAAGTCAAGACGTATACAGTATACGTGTAATAAAATAAAATAGTTATCAGGAGCTAACAAATAACAAGACTTTAAATCCGGTGATGACTATATTCGCTGTTATAACGTTGTTTCCATGATCCTTCGTTGCCCACTGCAAAATGAGACAACAGAGTAACAATACAAGTTTTTCATTCAGATGACGAGGACGAGCTTACCCAAGTAAATATAAAGGAATATAAGATATATCAAAATGAGATTAAATTCCAACATATACCACTATTCTATTATAACCACATTCTCCTTCACACATACACAATCACGCACGTGCATATATAGAAATACGTGCATATACTTATTCATCACTTTATTTACGCAGACGATCATTCTTAAACACACACACACACACACACACACACACATACAGGTGTTGGGCAAAATGATAGAAGCCCCAGTTTATATTTAACTATTTTACCTACTGGTAATATGACAGATAGAAAATTATTCTAGTCTGTATATATGTGTTTATGTGCATTGAGTATACCTTGTTCTTCATGATATAACACTTTCGCTTTCCCTTTTCTTTGCAGATGTTGGTATTTTAATGAGTTAAAATGCGCGACCAATCTGATTTCCAAAGAGAATACATTGTGGCAGCGTGAATGGTTGGAACATCGGTCGCTAAAGCTACTGAATTGGTTAATGCTTCGAGTGTTTTAAATCAGGTTGGGATTCTGAATCCAAGAAAACACTAGCTTTTACAAGCATAATTCTTGGACGGAATATCACAACGAAATCGCAGAATTATGAAACGTATTATATCTAAAAAAAACTCATCAAACAAGCGTAGGAAAGTGATAGCAGACCCTAACCACCACATCGAACAAAACCGTGCCGCAAGAGATATATAAAGCTAAATACCACGGAAGAACTGCAAATTTTAAACCTCATCTTTCCAATCAACATTGATAAGCGAAAACATGAAGTCTAGAATATTAGAAGTGGTAAATGACTCAATGGAATACTATCACCTTTTCTGATGGATCATCATTCACTTTGCCTTCACGTAGGGGAGAGTTTATATTTAGAGATAGCCGAGAGAAGCTTTCAGCTCTGATTGATTGGTCCTGTTGTGAAGCATAGAAGGGCTCGCTGATGATTCGGGCAGTCATATTGATTTTAAATGTTGGCACAAGGTCAGTAATTTCGGAAAAGGGGTTTAGAATGACTACAGCGTTTCACTAGTACTTATTTTATCAATCCCGGATGGATGAAAGGCAAAGTTGACCACGGAGAAATTTCGTCCGAGTGTTAACCATTCTGCCGGCGTGACGCCTTAATTTGGGCAGCCATACTATGAAATACTCTTGGCTCTTTAGTTGTTCTATATGGCAGAATTAGCTCCAACGATTATTTTGTGAGATCATGTCCATCGTATGACAAACGCGTTATTCTTTGTTGCTAGCACAATTTTCTAGGATGATATTGCACTGATAAAAATGGCTTATGATATATAAAGATTAGGAGATTGTGGCCGCCAAAATAACCGGATCTCAATATAATCAAATATTAATAGCGCATTTAGAGCAGCAAGTGAGGAACCTTCGTTACTAAAAAGGATAAAGAAAGTTTTATTGAAGGAATGGTCCAGAATTCCGTTAACCTTCATTCAGGATCCGAACAAGACAATTCTTCGACGTATCAAAATTGTGATTGATGCCATGGGTGAGTCAACTAGAATTTAAATAAAACTTCAATTGCTTTCAACCGTTGCATATAAATCAACACACACAGATAGAAAGAGGAAGACACATAAATAAATAGTTATAGACAAATATATCAGTAGAGAGATAGATAGGTGTTTAGGTAAGTAGATAATAAAAAAAAAAACAATGATAGCTTCTAAAACATGAAAGCAGTTGTAAGAATAGACTAAGATACCTTCCGTTGATATGGATGAACTGTATAATATATATATTATATTTAGTAAGTGTTTATCTATATATTTCTGTTATACACTCACAATCAAACATTCATTTTTTTTTTAAGTATACAAGCAATCAAATTTTTATGTATTCGAATTTATCTTTACACACACATGCATCCAATCTAAATCTTTCTGTTTGAATCCAATATTGTAAGCATCCAATCTCGAGCTCTCATTTCAACGTCATTTTGTGGATATTTTTTTAACGGCTTTCACCAGATTCACTTTATAGATTCTGCTTTATTACTTGGAGACGCGCGACTACACAAAGGAATTCAACAGTTTGGAGATTTAACTTAATAAATGGAATATATATTGACAGTGTCGGTAGCGAACTTTCTTATTTCTTGTTTCTTGTCATTACCGAATTTCTTGTAATATATATATATATATATATATATATATATATATATATATATATATATATATATATATATATATATATATATGTATATATATATATATATATATATATATATATATATATATATATATATATATATATATATATATATATATATATATATATATATATATATATATATATATATATATATATATATATATATATATGTATATATATATATATATATATATGTACACGGCAAAAATGAGACATAAGAGAATTTCTACCGGCTGATATATGTCATTTTTGTATGCCCTCCATTTTATGTTTTGCCGTATAAATTAAGGGTAAACCACTTTTCACTCCCGCTCATTATATCCATCATGACTACCGTCTGATAAGGATACACCAGGCACATGCATCACAACCATATGTGCGCGATATAGTGGTCTCATATTAAGATAGACAGCGCATGATCTTGCAGGTGGGAACCCAGTTAGAATTTTTTTCCGGTCGAGTAGCCCATCCCACTCAAAAGGTCCTTGAATAAAGGTTGTTTGAGGATGTCGAACGAAATACCCATGTTTCCAAAGGTGAATTATCCAAACCCCAAAGAATTCCTCTCAACACATGGCTATGATGCTCCCACACTACTTCTGCTCATGATCAGAGATGCACATATCGTCAGCCACCAAGGGACATGCTCAACTGGTTAAGGTCAAACAACTGACAAGCAATTTTGTGGTATTGAGCAGAATATTTGCTGTAGCCCATCTTTTTATACCAAGACAAAACAATGTACATGACAACACTTCCAATCAATTAAGATCAGACGCCATGAGAGCCACTGCCTGATACTGTATCAGGGCATTTATTATCATCATCATCATCACCATTATTATTATTATTATTTTTTTTAATTATTATTATTATTATTATTATTGTTCAGTAGTTTTATTTTTATAACGTGCTTTCACTTCACTACCGAGCGCAGCTCTGTGCGCCTTGGGTATGTGCTGTGGTTTGCTGTGGTGCTCTTATGTTTACTGTATTGAAAGTGTTTTGCGTAGGATGTGTGCTGTGCCCAGTAGTGCAATTTTCTGTATGTTATATATATTTGTAAGTCCTGGTGTTTTTGTTATGTATTTGTCTGAATATATTTTTATTATACCTAAAGCACCTACTATGATAGGAATTGTTTCTGTTTTTAGATTCCACATTCGAGTTATCTCTATTTCCAGGTCTTTGTATTTTGAAAGTTTTTCCATTTCTTTTAGAGAAACGTTGTCATCTGCTGGTATTGATACATCAATTAGAAAGCATTTTTTTTCTTCATGATCTTTGACAACTGTATCTGGTCTATTTGCCTTAATTTCTCTATCTGTGTGTAATGGGATATCCCAGAGTATGGTTGCTTTCTCGTTTTCTGTGACTTTTTCTGGCGTGTGTTTATACCATCTTTTTTCTGTTGTTATTCCATAGTGTTGGCATAGCTTCCAGTGTATATAGGTCCCAGTTCTGTCGTGTCTGTGAATATATTCCTTCTTAGCCAGGACTGGGCAGCCAAATTATTATCATTATCATTATTATTATTATTATTATTATTATTATTATTATTATTATTATTATTATTATTATTATTATTATTATTCAGGTTACTAACTCGAAGATTCCGAGTTTGATTCGAAGAAATAATAATAATAATAATAATAATAATAATAATAATAATAATAATAATAATAATAATAATAATAATAATGATAATAATAGTAATGATAATAATGATAATAATAAAACCAAGACCAAAGCAATCCCCCTTGGAAAAGGAATATTTCAGGGAGACACGCTCTATCCACTCCTTTTCTGCTTGGCACTGACACCTTTATCTGACATGCTAAATAGAACTGGATGCGGATACAAATGTTACGGCAAAACAATCAGCCAACCTTTATATATGGATGACCTAAAACTATACGCTACAAATGATAAACAGCTGGAAACACTACTACAGACAGTACATGGATTTACCAAAGAAATAGATATAGAAGATGGTAGAGGTCTTATACAGCGGGAAAACTATTATAAAATAACCACCATAGGACTGCAATAATACCTACTTCAGAAGCCAGGAAAACTAATACAAATAACCACAAAACACGAGGAAAACAAAAAACTGTTTTCAGTATTTAAGGAAGCTGACAAATACAAACAAGAAATCACACTACCTAACAAATACGAAGAAGAATAAGAAGAAGGAGAAGAAGAAGAAGAAGAAGAAGAAGAAGAAGAAGAAGAAGAAGAAGAAGAAGAAGAAGAAGAAGAAGAAGAAGAAGAAGAAGAAGAAGAAGAAGAAGAAGAAGAAGAAGAAGAAGAAGAAGAAGAAACAACAAAAGCTATAAAACAAATGAAATCCAAACTAAAATTAGAACAGCAACGGACCATGATAAAACGATGGCAAGAAAAGCCCCTACGTGGTAAATACTGGGCTAAACTAAATGCGAAAGAAATAGACAGAGAAAAATCCCAGCAATGGCTGAGAAGCTCAGGACTCAAAGCAGAGACTAAAGGATTTTTAATTACAGCACAAGACCAAAGCCTCCCCCAAAACATACAATGAAAAGAAACATAGCAAGTAACTGCAGAATATGTGGTGATGGACAAGAAACAATAAATCATATTATCTCTGGCTGCCCAGTCCTGGCTAAGAAGGAATATATTCACAGACACGACAGAGCTGGGACCTATATACACTAGGGGCTATGCCAACATTATGGAATAACAACGGAAAAAAGATGGTATAAACACACGCCAGAAAAGGTCACAGATAACGAGAAAGCATCTATACTCTGGGATATGCCAATACACACAGATAGAGAAATTAAGGCCAATAGGCTAGATATAGTTGTCAGAGATCATGAAGAAAAAAATGCTTTCTATTTGATATATCAATACCAGCAGATGATAACGTTTCTCTAAAAGAAATGGAGAAACTATCAAAATACAAAGACCTGGAAATAGAGATAACCCGAATGTGGAATCTAAAAACAAAAACAATTCCCATCATAGTAGGCGCCTTAGGTATAATAAAAAAAAGTAATCAAACAAATACATAAGAAAAACATCAGGACTTACAAATATATATAACATGCAGAAAATTGCACTACTGGGCACTGTACACATCCTACGCAAAACACTTTCAATGCAGTAACCATAAGAGCATCACAGCAAACCACAGCACATACCCAAGGCACACAGAGCTGCGCTCGGTAGTGAAGTGAAAACACGTTATAAAAATAAAACTACTGAATAATAATAATAATAATAATAATAATAATAATAATAATAATAATAATAATAATAATAATAAGAAGAAGAAGAAGAAGAAGAAGAAGAAGAAGAATAATGGTGATGATGATGATGATGATTATGATGATGAGGATCACAACAAACCACAGCACATACCCAAGGCACACAGAGCTGTGCTCGGTAGTGAAGTGAAAGCACGTTATGAAAATAAAACTACTGAATAATAATAATAGTAATAATAATAATAATAATAATAATAATAATAATAATAATAATAATAATAATATTAATGCCTTAGGAATTGGAATCCAAGTTCGAAATTTCCCTAAGACAGCTGATGAATGTTGGAGAGTATATCAGTCGAAGGGTTGTGTTAAGACCAAACAAGATGAGGACAAATATCCGTCAAATGTAAATAATGTAAATAATGTACATAATTCCTCATTTCTTAAATATAGAACTGTATTACAACGTGGCTGTTATTTTGCAGGTATTTATTTGCTAAGATTAAGAATATTTCAATTTCGATTTTCATTATTTCGTTAGTTTCTGATCGCAAGGTTCCGACAGTTCTGTCAGTAATTCTTTTACGCTCTGCTGTTCCGTATCGTAAAATGTTTGAAATTGCATAATTTCTAGACACCCACTGACTGACCGTCTTGTTTGACCCTTTAGTTGAATTCATCAACCCCCAGCATCAGCAGACATCGAGTGAACGATTTGTCTGTGTGACTGCTTCAATCGCTCGATCGATTTAGGAATGGAAGTGAAAGAGAAGAATGGAGAGGAGGAGGAGGAGGACGACGACGACGAGGAGGACGAGGAGGAGGAAGAAGAAGAAGGAGAAGAAGAAGAAGAAGAAGAAGAAGAAGAAGAGAAGGTGATAAAGTGAAAAAGAAGGGGAAACAAAAAGAAGAAAAAGAAATGAAAATATGATGTTGCCGGTAATGATGATGAACAAGGGAAGTAACAAAAATAGTACTATGATGATGATAATGATTAAGATGATGGTGATGGCAAAGATAAGTAGCAGTAGTAGAAACTGTAGTCGTAGTAGTAGTAGTAGTAGTAGTAGTAGAAGCAGCAGCAGCAGCAGCAGTAGTAATAGCAGTAGTAGTGGTGGTGGTGGTGATGTGGTACAAGAAGTAGAAGGGGAGGAGATGGAAGAAAAAAAGAAAATTAAAAGAACCAAGTAACTTATGGTTGTTATGATGGAATATATAATCGTCTGAAATTTAAACATTTCTACTGCTACTACTACTACTGCTGCTGCTGCTGCTGCTGCTGCTTTTGTAATCGTCATCTCTAGTATCCTCATCATCATCGTCATCATTAACGCCGTCCTGTTACGGTGGCAAATTTTAGTTATCAACTCCACGAAACGAATGAAATCCGACGGTCATATTTTAACAAAAGTATCCTCAAGCAAGGATATAAAAATGCCTGTTATTATTAACTAGTTTTGAACGGACAAAAAAACTTATTAAGTCCGTCATCGTATGAGGGCCTTCTATGAATCACGCAACTATTGGTTGTGCTGTTTCAGAAGTAACAGAACGACTTTTGTCGTACATCGAGAGAGTCATAATGCCAATCATAAACACAGACACTGGTTCTATTTCACTTCTTCGTATTTTTGCTTTTTTTATTTATCAGTTAGTTGAGCTCAGAAGGCATAACTCCTGGGGTCTATTTACTCGACTGAAGGTGGTGCTCCAGCAACGGCGCAGTCAAATGACTGACACAAATATAAGAATAAATGAATATATATATATGATATATATATATGTGTGTGTGTGTGTGTGTGTCATTTCATATACACAAAAATTTAATATGAGCTACTAATAGATTCATGCTGTGAAATCACAATGATAATAATTCGGAAGATTCATATCACATGCATTGTGTCTGCAAGCAATCCTGGAAGCGGAAAACACATGGCTGTTCTGTGGTAAAACGCGAGGCAAGAAATTGAAGGGAGCTGATGCAAAAAAACTGGAATGATATAACAAAATGTGAACAAAAACAGCAAAAGAAAGGGAAAGAAATAAAACAACAGCTACGTCTCTTTTGTTCAGGCAAAACCATAATTAATATTGCTGGTGTAGAATAATTGAAGGGAAGAAGACCAAAATTTGTGCGACAATTGCTCAATCCGGAGATGGCAGTGTTCTCAAGTACGGCAAAAGAAATTTATCCATATACTTACATCCACTAAAAATTTCTGGTCTTCAATTGAGTAGCCTGGTGACATTCTTGCATGAAAAAAATGGAAATGTATGATTTTTCCACGACGCGTAGCTTGTATATCTTTGATCCATTTACATATGCTGCAGATTTCTCCACGATGAATCACATTCTTATGTGTACTCTTCAGATCACGTACCTGTCCAGCAAACTTAGTGGCTTTCTTTCTTACAACGATATGTCGAAAGGAAGACCGATGGTTGCATGGCCTTCGGATATTTAACGTATTTTATCATTCCGATTACGTTATTCTGTAAGATTGCTTCTCTCTCTCTCTCTCTCTCTCTCTCTCTCTCTCTTTTTCTCTTTCTCTCACACACACACACATATACGGGGTATGATCAATAAGTATCCGGACGGTTGCCATAGGAACGAAACTGAAGCACTCAGAGTGAAGCCACTTGACACACATTGACCTTCAAGGTTGTTGTACATACACATTTAGTTTTAACGTTCTATCTTATTTTCGCTGTTTATAATAGTGCTTGGAAAGAACGTGTGTAGCGTGTGATCGTCACATTGACCGGGACAAAGAAAACTGAACAGAAAATCGGCATCAAATTTTCCCTAAAGTTTGACGATACGTGCTTAGAGGCCTGTACAAAGTTCTCAAAAAATTATCATCGTTTTCAACACAATGAAAGAGATCTTGTGCAACTGAAACCCGAGTGTCTTTTTGGTCAGCTGAAAACAGTTTTGGCACAAACTTGGCAGACACGCATCCCATACCCAAATCTTCAATGGTAATGGACTGAACTGAACCATAGTTAATCTGCACATCCTCTGATAACTCACGGATGGTGAGTCAACGATTTCTCCCTCAAAGCTGCACGCACATCTGCGATATTTTTCTCAGTTCTGCTGGTTGCAGGACTCCCAGAGCGTTCATCACTATCGACATTTTTCGGCCATCTTGGAAACGTCTGAACCACTTGTACACTTGTGTGAGGCTCATGAACTCCTGTCCATCGACTTTCTGCAACTTTTCGTAAGCCTCTGAGCAGTCATCAACATGACAACTTTCTCTTTCATGGTCAATGCGACGATCAGACACTACACACTTTCCTTTCAAGCTCTGCTGTAAACAGCGAAAGTGAGCTAGATTGTTAAAACTTAGCACGCATACACAGCAAAGTCTAAGGTTAATCTGTGCCAAGCAGCTTCACTCTGCATCCTTTAGCCTCGTTACTATGGCCACAATACGGATACTTATTCATCAGACCTCGTATTTATACTGTTATATTAGTCAGTGAAATTTATTTGTCCTAGAAAATACATTTGGAGTTGACAACTATGAACTTCATCTATTAAGTGTTCGTGGAAGAAAATTGGCGTAAATATAAATAAATATTGGCCTCAACTTTATATCTGAGGCATTACTGATACTTATATCTATAAAGCACGTCGGTCGATATATTCTCTGATAGTAAGCACTTAATTTACGTCTGGTTATGTACGGAGTGCTTAACTACATTCGATCTAAGGATATTTAGTTTCAAAGTAATTTTAACTACGTCCTCATCCACATGATCGTTGGTTCTTAAACACAAACGAATATCATAGTTAATATCGAACTTGTTACAATTACTTTAATGTCAAACGTACCTTAATGCGAATACACGTCATGTCGATCGGAGCTCAAATCGACCGAAGACTAGTCTGTGTATAAAAGGAAATATTTCAACTCGTTTAAAGGAGAGGTCATTGGTCTCCCACCAGAACTTATAATAATCGTAATAGTTTCAATATTCATGCTGATATTAGATATAAGTCGTAACCAGACAATGATTACACGTGTCTTGGTATACATCGTATTTCTGCTAACGAAGCCATATATGTGTATATACATATATACATACACACACACACACACACACACACGCATCGCTGGTATTATGCTAAATTGTCGCATGTCCAAATTTGGTCAAATGCATTTTTTTTTCAGCATTCATTTTTACTAAGTCGGCGAGCTGGCAGAAACGTTAGCACGACGGGCAAAATGCTTCGCGGTATTTCGTTTGCCGTGACGTTCTGAGTTCAAATTCCGCCGAGGTCAACTTTGCCTTTCATCCTTTCGGGGTCGATTAATTAAGTACCAGCTACACACTGGGGTCGATGTAATCGACTTAACCTCTATGTCTGTCCTTCTTTGTCCCCTCTATGTTTAGCCCCTTGTGGGCAATAAAGAAATAAGAAACGTTAGCACGCCGGGCGAAATGCTTAGCCATATTTCATCTGTCTTCACGTTCTGAGTTCAAATTCCGCCGAGGTCGACTTTGCCTTAAATCCTTTCGGAGTCGATAAATTAAGTACCAGTTGCGTACTGGGGTAGATCTACTCGAATGGCATCTTCCCCCGAATGTTCGGGCCTTGTGCCTAGAGTACTAACAAATATTCATTTTTGCTTGCAATACTCGGTTCGTTTGGTCAAAGTATCGTATCTCCAGCTGCTTCTGATGTCAAGGTATCAAAAACTGTCGAAGTGCAGTACAACGGATTTACTATGGAATGGCGGAAATATTTTTTCGTTTTCTGAAAAAGCAATGTTTTGGACTTACGATACATTT
>NC_142933.1:12466323-12480752 GCF_046866305.1 Octopus bimaculoides
TATATATATATATATATATATATATATACACGTTCCTAAATGCATGTACACGCATATAGGATTGTGTACGCATATATGTACACACATATCTATATCTTTGAAAATCTCACACCCACACATATATATGAGTGTGTATGTATGTATGTATAACAGCATATTAATATCTTGCCATAAGTTTTGCTTATCTTTACGTGGTGCCCAACTGATACGTACATATACAAACATACATATGTATATATATATATATATATATATATATATATATATATATATATATATATATATATATATATATATTTATATATATATATATATATATACATATACGTGATGGTGATGAGTTTTCTGATGAACATCGTGATAATGATAATTGTGAAACGAACATTAATATCAAACTGGGACAGCAACAACCGGCAGACAATGAACGCCCTTGTGGCCATCGTTCATCGCGAATTGCGTTCTTCCAGCTCCACTGTTAGTTTCTGTTCGTGCAAAGGCAGATGACGACGACGACGACGATGATTTTAACCGACGAGCAAATAATTTTCCCACGATAAAGATCAAAACAACAACGACCCCCGCCACCATCGCCGCCACCACATCGTTGACGACGACGACGACGACCACCACCACTACCACCACCATCGCCAGTAAAATCGGCTCCACCACCACCACCACCACCACCACCAACGCCATCACCACCACCACCACCATTGCCATATCCACCACCATCGCCACCACCACCACCACCACAATTATCACCACGACCACCACAACGACGACGACGACCACCATCGCCATCACCACGACCACGACCACCACCATCACCATCGCCACCACCACCACCACCACCGCCACCACCACGACCACGACCACTACCACCACCACCATCACCACGACCACCACCACCATCGCCATCACCACAAACACCACCACCACCTCCATTGTTGCTGCTGCCGCTACTACTACTACTACTACTACTACTACTACTACTACCACTACTACTACCACCACTACTACTACTAATACTGCTGCTGCTGCGCCGCCGCTACCTTACACTCTCACTACGACACCTAGTGCAACGCACTACCCCGACAACTACACTACTGCTACTACTACTACTGCTACTACTATCTTCCACACCCACTACGACGTGGACTCGATCCCACTCGCTTACTGCAATTTCCTTGAAATCACACACCTCCGTCATTAGAAATTTAGTCTACATTGGATAATATAATCCTACATGAATTTCGCCTAAGTTGAAACAGGGTGGTCACGGTTGGAATGTTTCATTGCTGTTTGCTGGGAGTTGATCTTGAGTAACAGTCTTCATTGTCGACCAGCTTGAACCATCTTGCACTTTTGGCTTCTTCAGTGGAGTCCACACTTTTGAAAGCACAAGGATTTAAGTATATTTTACCTGAATAAAAGACGTGGCTGGAAATAATCCTGGCAGATTGGGCAAGTACTTTGTACTGAAGCCTCACGCAGACTAAAGCCTTTGATAGATGGAAATTAAAAGAAGTCCCTTGTGTATATATATATATATATATATATATATATATATATATATATATATATATATATATATATATATATATATATATGAGTATGTATGTATATATATGTAAGGAAAGAAGTCAAGGTAGAAAATGCGAAGATAATTTTATGAAAAAACATTTTTGTTCCGCTTTCAGTCATTGAGACTTTTTCAAATCTAAGTATGGAAAACAATTAAATTTTGGAAAAATTAAATGGAAAGTTTTTTAATGACTGAAACCGGTATTAAAATGTTTTTTATGATAAAATTATTTCAGCATTTTCTACCTTGACTTTTTTCCTTATACATATCAACTCATGTGTTCGTTTTCAACCTTCTACACACACACACACACACAGACAGACACACACACACACACAGACACACACAGACACACACACACACACACACACAGACACAGACACACACACACACACACACACACACACACACATACATATAAGAGGGATGACCACTAAGTGGACATCCATTATGCTTGAAGAAGACCACCTATGGTTTGACCACCAAGAAGAGATTGTTCTCAGGAAGACAACCATGTTATATATATATATAGGCGCAGGAGTAGCTGCGTGGTAACAAGCTTCCTTGCCAACCACATTTCTAAATATTGGCATAGTCGTGGCTGTGTGGTTTGGTTAAAATTCTTTAAGGCGTTGCCCCAGCATAGTCGCGGTCTAGTTACTGAAACAAGTAAAAGGTAAGATATATTTTGTATATTTTCAGTTTAATTGTCGGCTTAAACTTTACTCATAAACTTTTATTTTTGTGTACGTGTGTATAATATTTGCGTTCGAGGAAACGTGAGGGATTGTATCTACATATGATCCCATATGTAGATGCACAATTTGCATGAAAATATGCAGCGTTCAGATTAATTTCGCATAAGATTATGTATCTTAATCGTCATGTGCTCGGTGGACAGCGAAAATCAATACGAAGTCTCCGATAGTTATTCTTAATAAGTTTCGCCAGATTCGAACGTGAATATGTCAATCGATGTTGCGTTTGGTCACAGAACAATATTTTCTCGACAAAATGTGTGTTCATAATACACTTGGTTCATTGGTACAAAGGATTCTAGTATAGCTTGTATTTCGACGCTGTTATTTCTCGTCAGCTTGAAACACATCCGGAGTAATGAATCTAACAAGAGGGGATGCTCTTGTTTAGAGCTTCAACGAACAAACTGTTCACAGATCCATGCTGATATCTACTAACCGATAATAAATCGTTGTATGCACAGAAAACAACGAAAATCAAAACGATGACATTTATATTTATTCGTAATCGTAAATAATAAATAACGTTCTGAATATATGAAGATTAACATAGAAATGTTAAATCTCTCTAAAATGATATTATAAAAAGTGAAACAAATCAACAAAGTTATAGATTGTAATACCGGTCGTAGAATGGTTTACTGGTCATAATATGAAATACTTTTCCAACACGAGTACAAAGATAATGAGAAACAATTCCCAAATCAAATTTCATACAGACTGACTTTATCTCAAACGAAAATAACGTGAAAGACGTTTAAGATAATTCTAGAAGGATTTTGTGTCGTGTATCGCAGTGTCACTAAGAAATTCTGTGATGTGGAATTAGACCAGAAATGTATATATGAAATATTTTCATTGATGAGTGACGTGATATAAAAGACGTTTAAAGTGAAAGTCTAATGACGGCTTATCTTGCACATCTGCGTACATCTAAAGAAAATTCACACTGCATATCAAGCGAAGAAGGATTAGGAATAACTTATCTGCAAGTTGGATAATGGCGTCTAAATAGATAGAATAGACAAGGAAAGAAGCTTATACTAAATGGATGAACGTTGTATTACTTCACATTTTGATATGAAATTATTGATGTACCTTGGCAATAAAAGAAGAGCAATAGATGGCAACTCAATATCATTTAAACAAGTGCGATAGGGATTCATCTAGACGCTGTAATAAAACATTGCGTTCATGTCAAAATGTTGTGGAAGGTTTGATAACACATCAACAATGATTTGGTTACCTAGGCATGTTAGGTAACTAACCAACTAATGAGAAACAAAAACTGTCTAATGAGAACTAACGTTATATTAAATTATATTCTTTTGATTAATACTGTTGAAGAGATATAGACCCACTACGATGTTAAGGAAATATAAATTTAAGGTTTTGTAGAATGCCTGATATTTTAGGGAAATGATGCGTTTATGTGAGAATGTTTTGCAAATAGGAACTAATAAGAACAGGCGGCGAGCTGGCAGAAACGTTAGCACGCCGGGCGAAATGCTTAGTGGTATTTCGTCTGTCGCTATGTTCTGAGTTCAAATTCCGTCGAAGTCGACTTTGCCTTTCATCCTTTCGGGGTCGATAAATTAAGTACCAGTTGCGTACTGGATCCATCTAATCGACCTAATCTCCTTGTCTGTCCTTGTTTATCCCCACCATGTTTAGTCCCTTGTGGGTAATAAAGAAATAAGAAACGTTAGCACGTCGGACGAAATGCTTAGCGGTATTTCGTCTGGCGTTACGTTTTGAGTTCAAATTCCGCCGAGGTCGACTTTACTTTCATCCTTTTGGGGTCGATAAGTTAAGTGCCAGTTGTGTACTGGGGTCGATGTAATCGACTTAATCCGTTTGTCTGTCCTTGTTTGCCCCCTCTATGTTTAGCCCCTTGTGGGCAATAAAGAAATAAGAAACGATAGCGCGCCGGGCGAAATGCTTAGCGGTATTTCGACTGTCTTAATGTTCTGAGTTCAAATTCTGCCGAGGTCAACTTTGGTTTTCATTCTTTCGGGGTCGATAAATTAAGTACCAGTTGCGTACTGGAGTCGTTCTAATCGACTGGTCCCCTCACCCCAAATTTTGGGCCCTATGCCTAAAGTAGAAAAGAATCTACCTGATGAGCACTGGGGTTAACTTAATTGACTTATAAGCTGCCTCAAAATTGCTGGCAATGTGTCAAAATTTGAAGCCGTTATTATTTTTATTCTTGATGTTTTTGTTGTTTAAATTTTTGTTTTACATTACTAAATCACGTTAATTCCTACCCTGATGTCAACTTTCTCACTCCAGACATTGATTCTTTTAAAACTTTCGCCATTTTTCCAAACTTAATCCCCTCTTATCTCTTCATATTTCTTCACTCCCACTCCTTTCCGTTTTTTCACAGCTTAATATTTCCGACTCCTCAATATACCACTTTCTTACTCTTTCTCGCTCCTCTCTATCAATCTGTTTGTATATAAATTTTTCAATTGATACATACATTCATACATACATACATACACACACATATATATATATATATAAACAAAAGTAAATGAGTATATGCATATATACGTACAGGTATGTGCATACCGACATCCACCTGTATGTATAGGTGCATATCTGGGTACAGGACATTGCAAACAAACGTAGACGAGAACACACGAGCCACATAGAGAACATTCTACTTCATCAGCTACCCACGTTTTAACACCGGCGTTTCGACGAGCTTCGGGCAGGACGCAACGTTAAAACGGCTCGTCCCATGGATCGCAGATTAAATCTGTATACGCAAATTAAATCTAGCCATGGAGGAATGTAGTGGCGGACGAAAAACAAGACAGGAAAACAAACAGAAGGCTTTACGGCCAGACGAGAAAAATTATGTGTGTATGAACGCGATGAGGCACGGAACCGAGAGAGACAAAGTGGTAGCGTGTGTTACTTAGCGAAAGCCAAGGAAGGAAAGGATTATTGACCGGAAGCATGTGACCATGCCGGTGTAAAGGGAAGAGAGAGAGTGGTAGAGGGAGAAAGAGAGGGAGGAAGTAGAAGAATGGTGAGCAACGAGAGGAAAAGAGAAAGAGAGGAAATACGAGGGGGAAAAGGAGATACGTAGTAGTAACAGAGGAAGAACAAGAGGGGTAAGGCGAGATACGTAGTAGTACAGAGGAAGAACAAGAGGGGTAAGGCGAG
This sequence comes from Octopus bimaculoides, assembly GCF_046866305.1. NCBI lineage: Eukaryota > Metazoa > Mollusca > Cephalopoda > Octopoda > Octopodidae > Octopus > Octopus bimaculoides. Next base: position 12,471,850 of record NC_142933.1, read on the forward strand.
ATACGTAGTAGTACAGAGGAAGAACGAGGGGGGGGGAGAAAGGAAAGAGAAAGAGATAGAGTAGCGTCGGAGGATAAGTTTACGAACTACTTACAATTTTTGTGAGACGCTGCGTTCAATTATGTAAAAACAAAAGTAAATGAGTATATGCATATATACGTACAGGTATGTGCATACCGACATCCACCTGTATGTATAGGTGCATATCTGGGTACAGGACATTGCAAACAAACGTAGACGAGAACACACGAGCCACATAGAGAACATTCTACTTCATCAGCTACCCACGTTTTAACACCGGCGTTTCGACGAGCTTCGGGCAGGACGCAACGTTAAAACGGCTCGTCCCATGGATCGCAGATTAAATCTGTATACGCAAATTAAATCTAGCCATGGAGGAATGTAGTGGCGGACGAAAAACAAGACAGGAAAACAAACAGAAGGCTTTACGGCCAGACGAGAAAAATTATGTGTGTATGAACGCGATGAGGCACGGAACCGAGAGAGACAAAGTGGTAGCGTGTGTTACTTAGCGAAAGCCAAGGAAGGAAAGGATTATTGACCGGAAGCATGTGACCATGCCGGTGTAAAGGGAAGAGAGAGAGTGGTAGAGGGAGAAAGAGAGGGAGGAAGTAGAAGAATGGTGAGCAACGAGAGGAAAAGAGAAAGAGAGGAAATACGAGGGGGAAAAGGAGATACGTAGTAGTAACAGAGGAAGAACAAGAGGGGTAAGGCGAGATACGTAGTAGTACAGAGGAAGAACAAGAGGGGTAAGGCGAGATACGTAGTAGTACAGAGGAAGAACGAGGGGGGGGGGAAAGGAAAGAGAAAGAGATAGAGTATATATATATATATATATATATATATATATATATATATATATATATAAACACGTGCACACACATGCGCGTAAAGAGACATGCACATATAGCTTATAATTCTTTATATAACTATCTACCTACTTCTATTTTTTTGTTTGCATACATTCACCAGTCGCTCTCTTTCTCCCCCTCTCCGCATCCCTATCTCTCGCTCTCTCTCTCTCTTTATAATTGGCTGAAACACATAAATAAATAAATACCTATCTGCCCACCTGCCTGTCTATCTGTTTGTCCGTCCATCTACGTCTTTCATGCTGCCTTTCTATCTATCTATCTATCTATCTATCTATCTATCTATCTATCTATCTATCTATCTATCTATCTCTGTTTCTGTTTGTCTATTAACCTTCTTATATTATACATTTGATTACTAACCCAATAACTTTATTTTATCGTCGCCGTCATCATCATCATCATCATCATCACCATCACCATCATCATCATCATCCTCATTATATTGTGATGGAACGGGTTTGTGTTAGGTGGTAGTGGCGGTGGTGGTGGTGGTAGAGGCATTTGTTACAATTTTCCATTCCAAGATTATATTAACGATATCATTTGATATTTACTGTTTGTATCAAATACACTTGATTCCTCGGTGCGACAACACTCAACGAACGAGGCGACGACCTTATGCGTCTATTAGACCCTGATAAAAATAAGGTTACGCTGTTAAAAATTCCACCATAAACATACACACTTTCTATTTCGCTTGCGTCCCCTCATCCTCCTAGTCATCCTTTCTCTCCTTCTTACTCTCCCTCTCTCTCTCCATCATTCTTGTTCTCTGGCTTTCTTTTCCTTCGCCTCAATCAAACTCTATCTATTTCAATTTTCAGCTAATAGTTGCGGTAGCACTTCCCACCCACCTCCATTTTTACATATTATTCTCACTCTCAATCTCCCTTTATCTCTCTTTCTCTCTCTCTCTCTATCTCTCTCGATCTCTAACTCAATCTCTCTTTCTCTGTGTCTCTTACAGTTTTCTCTATCTATATACTTATCAATCTCTATATCCGCATTAAAACAATGATGTAAATGCATCATAAAGACGTATTAAATGACTATCGGAGAAAGCCAAGCACACGCGAACACTCACAGGGTCGCACGCAAACGCTTAGATATATTTTAACGCACAAACACACATCCACACACACACACACACACACACACACACACGCATATGAACACACATATGAAACCTATAATACACCCACACACATTCATATATTGCTATGTATGTGGTTGGTTACTCTTTAGTTCAAGTAAATCTAGTTTATGTAGATACATACACGCTCAACACTTTCTCATATATATATATATGTATATATGCACACATACATACATATATGGAAATATATATATATATATATCTACACAGACACACACATATGTGTTTATGTATGTATATATATATATATATATATATATATATATATATATATATATATATATATATTATTTATATATATATATATGTATATAGAAACGTATTGACACACATATATATATATATATATATATATATACATATATATATATATATGTATGTATGTATATACATATATATATATGTATATATGTATATACATATATATATATATATATATATATATATATATATATATATATATATATATATATATATATATATATATATATATATATATACATACATATACTCGTGAGAGGACGTATGCATAGATGGCTGTTGGCATTTGATATGTGATTATATTATAACAATGATAGTGAAACGTTGTATGATGGACATTATCTGTATATCTCATCATCTTAATGCAAGCGTTTTCAGTCCAGCAAACGATAAACAACTTTGTTAGCAAACTGAAAACGAAATAAACCTGAATTGATGGATGACTTGACCTATTGCAAGATCGGGTATCTAAAGCCCTTCACTTTCTAACGTCCGAGTTAATATTCGTTTATAGCATACTTGATACACTGGTTCGTCCACTTGCTTTCCACAGTGGATGAGGGGGAGAAACTAAAAATAAATATAAAAATGAAGAAATAAAAAAATTAAATACCAACATTCATAAGAAACAATAAGAAAAGCGTGTACGACGACCAGGAAGAATGCACTTGATGGCTTTGATGCCGGATTCATTTTTAGGAGTGGAATGTTTGTTAAAATGTGTGACCGAACTTACGGCCAGTTAGAAGAAAGTTTTAAGTAAGTTTCTTTGCATCAATATCTATGAAACATATTCGCGATTATTTTTATGTCCATACGCATATGGGCGCGACCATGGCTGGGTGCTTAAGAAGCAGGTTTGCATCGACGTGATATGTTAACTCAGTCCCGTTGTGCAGCGTTTTGGGCAAGTGTCTTGTACTATTGTCCTGAGCCGAGCATCCGGAGTGAATTTGGTCAACGGTTTTTCGTGACACAGACACAGACACACACACTATATGCATACACACTTACATACATACATACATATACTTTTCTTGTATAACCTAACTGTCTGGATGTTTAGCGTTCTTGTCCCATTTTGTATTATTCAAATATTAACCAAACCATGATAAATTAATCAAAATCTACCACATTCTACATTTCGTTTATCTCCCTTATACCGGATGAAATCCCTAATTACCTCCCCCTATTTAGAACTCTTTTATTTACACACGGAAGCGAAGACATGTTACCATGAAGTAGAGAAATTTGAAAAGACAACACGAAACCGGTTATTTCTCCAAATACAATGTTTATATACCCCCAAAAATTTTATAACATTTTTCTGACATAATTTAAACATATACTTTAACAATGTAATACAAGCCTTCTGTAGTTTTTTCACTCTTGTTTATCTTATATATATATATATATATATCTATATATATAAAAATGAGAATGTGTGTCTGTCTGTCTGTCTGTCTGTGTGAATCCCTAAAACTCGAGAACTACGCAACCAATTTCATTCAAATTTTACAGATGCCTTACTTAGGGTTCCAGTTGTGTTTTAGTCAAAAAAGAATTTTAACTTCTTCCAGAGTTCGAGCCCACAGCAACATAATATCTCCTCCACTATTTAAGTATTACGTGTCAAAAGTGAAACAAAAACACTCATGTCAAATACTTTCACTTTAAAAATGAAACTATTCTACTAACTGAAACAATCACATTTCGATACTGTAATGACAGATACTTTCAGAGAGAGAGAGAAAGAGAGAAAGAGAGAAAGAGAGAAAGAGAGAAAGAGAGAAAGAGAGAAAGAGAGAAAGAGAGAGAGAGAGAGAGAGATGTATATGTATACATATAGATGTATATGTACACGTTATTCCACTAACTGAAACAATCACATTTCGATACTTTCAGAGAGAGAGAAAGAGAGAAAGAGAGAAAGAGAGAGAAAGAGAGAAAGAGAGAAAGAGAGAGAAAGAGAGAAAGAGAGAGAAAGAGATGTATATGTATACATATACATGTATATGTACACGTATATGCATATATATATATATATAGATATAGATCTATATGCATACATATATATGTATACACATGTGTAGATGTATATATATAGATGTACATGTAATATGTACACATATATACATATATATACATGCATACAGATATCTATACATATATACACCCATCACACACAAACAAATGTACACAAACACACACATTAGTCATTTGTTTTCTTATCCAAAACTACGTCAAAAGTACTGAACGGATCTTTATGAAATTTGGAAATTATATTCTATGTATAACGGCCATAACTCCCATGAAAATTCATATATTTTTGATGTTGATGAAATTTTAACCCGAACATAACAGATGAGCATTATTTGTAATTCAACGGTACAACAGTGTAAGACTACCCTTTCAGATATACTTTCATTGTGATTTCTGCAATGTGGTGCATAAATTGTCAAGTAAATGAGACGCATCTTTGCCTCCACTGATTCACTTGCAAAGTGTTGAGTAAAATTATTTCGTTGCAGACCTCCTTTGGGTCTTTTTATTATCACTACGACACACATAGTCCCCAGTTGGTAACATTGATTTCAAGGCCCTCCTAGATCAGAGACTGGCATTCCACTTAATGTCTATGTTCCATGCTGGCATGGATTGGAGAGTTATTAATGTAGAAATATGGTATCGTAGCTACTAACAGTTGAGGGTTGCGTAGTCTAGACAGCGTTTTTAGATTTCATTATTCTCTTTAACCCGGGCAAAGCCGGGTATTTCTGCTAGAATATATATATATATATACATATATACATATTTTTCTAGCGACTCACTGTCGGTGATCTCGTAGAATGTATTATATATATATATATTTTTACTATTTCATTTTTTTACTTGTTTCAATCATCTGACTGTGGCCATGCTATAACAAGCCTTTAAAAAATTTTTTTTTCACATTTTTAAAATTAAAAAAAGGATATATACATATATATTATATATATTAACTATAATGTGCGTAGCGCGTGTGTGTTTGTTTGTGTGTGCGTTACCTAAATATATGTGTGTATGTATATATATATATATATATATATATATATATATATATATATATATATATATATATATATATATATATATATAATAATATTAGGGACAAAATCCAAAATTACAGGTAAAAACTCAATTAAAATCAGTTTATAAGAAATTAAAATTAAATTGAGCTTTAATTATTAATTTTCTATATGTGATAGTGAATTTTCATCGATGAGTTCTTGAAACTTGGTTATTTTCCCTAAAACTATATATATATATATATATATATATATATATATATATTATTTTGCTTAAAAGAGTTCCAACACTGTCTGTTTTTTATGTTTTATTTATATTCCTGCAGAACTAATGTGGGGTATAGAATATGGAATATACACTATATAATATGATATTGAGAAATATGATATTGAGAAATATCATTACAGATCAAAATATAACTCTCAGTAAGAGACAACCTAAAAACTTGAAAAAACTATTAACAAAGGCAAGGTTTGACCTCAGCAACAAAAATCAAACATTCACTGTATCCAAATGCAATGATAGCCGATGCGGCACATGCCGATCAATCCATAGCGGCCCATATATGAACACAAAAACAGGGAAAATATTCACCAATGCGAACATGAACTGCAAAAGTAGAAATCTAATCTACTGCATCAAATGCCCTAATTGTGAAGAATTGTACGTTGGCCAGACAGGTAATGCACTATCGGAACGCTCACGGGTACATCGACAACAGATTAAAAACCCAGAAGTCCGCCAAATACCACTGAGTAACCATCTAGCAACATGTGGTCATCAAACTTTTATTATATTTCCATTCCATAAACTTTACAACCGGAATGAAATTGAAAGAAAATGCAAAGAAAAGGACTTTATTAAGAAATTCAAACCCACTCTTAACAAACAATGATTAAATCCATCTTACTTGGGGTTTAAAAATCTCATCCCTGTAACCAAAACACAAAAAATCTCTCAGATATCATCATTTCTATAAATAGATTTGGCATCATTTCTAAGAACAGCCAAACACCTACTGGGGTTTAAAAATCTTATCCCTACAACCCACACAAAACAATAAATTAAAATATCATCATGTCTAAAAATAGATTTAACATCAATTCTAAAAATAGCTAAACACCTACTGCTGCCGTCCAAAGGAATTGGTATAAAAGACAGAAAACCAGCCAACTTATTACAGTCTGTTAAAGTCTGTCATACCGGCCATGACGAAGTGAAATAGCCCTGAAACTCGAGTCGCCTTTATATATATATATATATATATATATATATTTATATTTATATATTTATATATTTGATCCTTTATATTGAACACTCAATATTTCATCTACATTCAATACTTTCTTTCATGGTGCCATCCATTTTTATTTTATTTTATTTTATATTGTATATTGTATATCATATTATATATTGTATATTCCATATTCTATACCCCACATTAGTTCTGCAGGAATATAAATAAAACATAAAAAACAGACAGTGTTGGAACTCTTTTAAGCAAAATAATATATTCCTCTATACACAATCATACAAAAAAATCCACCTTTTTTGTATTTATTTTTACTCGCATATATATATAATAATAATAATACAAATGATATATGAGCATATGCATGTATACATACATATATGTACATAGCTACATCTACATGTATATATAGATGCATATCTCGGCACAGGACGTCAAAAATGGAACGGGAACATAAACAAAGCACAAAAACGGACTTTTGTTTACGGACAACAGAATGAACACATAGGAAAACAGCCGACTCCCTTATGGAAGTTTTCCTTTATAAGCTGCCCCTATTCTAAACTAGGCGTTTATATATACATATATATATATGTATATATATATATATATATATATATATATTATTTAAAGCTCACAATATATATGTGTTTGTGTTACTTGTGTGTTGCGTTTGTGTGTGTGTTTTGTGTGTATATGCGTGGGCGTGTGTATTTCCGGATGTTTTTCCCCTACCATCACTTAAGAAACCGTGTTTGTTGGTTTACGACTCCGTAAATTATCGGATAGGAAAAAGAGATAAATGGAATACGTAGCAAGCTTGAAAGAAAAAATCAAAGAAATGTCTAGTGGAGTGAATTTGTTCGACCAAATCATGCAAGGCGATGCCCCAACATAGCCCCAGATCAATGAATGAAACAATTCAAGCTAAAAAAAAAAGGTGTAGACCATGCCACGTGACTACAACTTTACTTAGCAACTAATCTTATCCACTACTGTAGATTTTCCACAGATATCCAAAGAGAGACTTACACACACACACGCGCGCACGCATAAACACAAGCACCCCCCACACCGTGATGAATTGTAGGTTTGATTGCTGATTAGTATATGCTTCACTGAGGCAGGCCATTAACACCGAAACGTGTCTGCTACCATCTCTTCGTTTTGAAGAAGAAATGTACTCCTAACGGGGTTGTCTTTATATTATTCCAATATTTCACTAACGTGATCCCTTTAGCGTTATCACGTTTAGAGTTATATATATGTATATATATATGTGTATGTATATAACTTCTGACCTATAAAATTAGATGGAAGTTGAAGAATAGGGAGACCAAGACCAAGAAGCACAAGGAACGAAATGTGAAAGACAATCTCAGGAACTTGGACATTACAGAGGAGATGACAAAGCATGTTTTGGGGTTGATAATATAAGTCCCAGTTAAGCACTGGGGTTAATGTAATTGACTTACCTAGGCCCCTAAAATTCCCGGCCTTGTGCTAAAGTTGGAACCCATCATTATTGTTGTTGTAGTTTTTGCTTTTATTCTTGTTCTTGATGATGTTGTTTGTTCTGATTACTCGTTGATTTTTTTCGCTTTCGCAACTGACACACGAAGACTTATTCTTTGAAAAATTTTCAAAAATTTTCAAAAATTCTACCAATGTCTAAACGTAACTGACTTTATTTCACTATCGGAACATTATCGAACATTCCATTTATTTATGTATTTATTTATTTATTTATGTATTTATTTGGCTAATTCTTTCTTTCTTTCTTTCTTTATTTTCTGGTTCGAATTGACGACGTTTAGATTTTAACACCTTCTTGAAGTTGGATATCAGCACAAGAAATGTCTTACAAGAAATCACATTAACATTTTCACATGTTTCTTTTCTTGTTCTTTTTTTCGTCATAAATAATTATTTCAGTAGGCAAATGCTTTTTAAAATTTTTTTATTCAATTCTTTATTTTAGCTCTATTTAAACAACATTTGTAATGGCGGACAACTAAATAATGCAGCTGAAAGCAAAAGAAAAAAAAACACACAAACAAACTAGATATTCTTTTATTCTTTTATACGTTTCAGCCCAAGACTCTGGCCATACTGGAGCACCAGACTCATTTTGCCACAGTATCTGCACGATTTTAAAAAAGGGAGAGCTTTTTTTTCTGTGATTTCAATGGACGTTAACAACAGCACCGTCAACAAGTTTGGCACTCGCGCAGACACAGCTATCACTTTTCGTTTTGCCCACGTATGA
>NC_142933.1:12481252-12483752 GCF_046866305.1 Octopus bimaculoides
CATGTATTACGTCGTGTATGTACGTTTATCTCTGTGTTTGCAACGAAGTTCTTGGAAAATGAAGCATTTCTTTCTTAAGGAACCGAAGGTAATTATTTCATAGCGACAAAATCTGATGAAAACAATTTTATTACATTTTCTAAAACATGTCAACAACTAACAAAACGCGCGAGTTTCGTTTTGCTTCTAATGTTAATGTAATCGTTTACTCACACAAAAATAGGCATTCATATTTATCCACATCCACACACACACAGACACACAACCTCCAACACGCTCGCATACAAATACGTGCATATATATAGTTATATAGTACATGAATATATACACAATTAACTACACCTGCGCGTATACATTATTCCTTGTATGGGAATATACGCATTTCTTCTATACATACATATGTGTATATATGCTTGAGTGCGTGTGTCTATTTGTATGCATGTATATATGTATGTATATATACATACATATACACACATCTATACACGCCGAACTACTATGTTATAAGCACGTAAACACACCAACATGGGTTGTCATCCGATGGCGGGGTGACAAACACAGTCACGCAAATACACACACACACACACACACACACACACACACATATATATATATGTATATATATATGTGTGTGTGTGTGTGTGTGTGTGTATATATGTGTGTGTATTTGTATATATATACATATATAAATATACATATACATACATACACACACACATACACACACACGCATACACACACACACACACACACACACACACACACACACACACACATATATATATATATATATATATATATATATATATATATATATATATTTTTTTTTTAAGTTTCAGCTCAGAGCTGCGGCCATGCTGATGCACCACCGTGTTGCTACACTGTTATTACAGGGAGCCTCTTACAATATGTACCACTTGGTGAAGAATGGAGTCTGATTTAGCAACCCTCATTTGCACCTCCTGCCGCGAGGTAGGTTCATCTGGGACTCTCGATAAGAAGAGGTCCAACTTTGATTTAAAAACTCCTACATCTACTTTGTGCAGATTCCTCAGGCTCTTTGGGAGAATATTAAAAAGCTGTGGGCCCCTGAATCCCAAGCTGTTGCAGTAACTGGTCCTGAAGCGCGATGGCATTGCTGGGATCTTTGGCACTATGCAGTGTCGTCCCGTTCTGGCATTGGTGTAGCTTTCAATGCCAAAATTTGGCACAATTCCTTCTAGGATCTTCCAGATGTATATTACTGCATACCTCTCCCGCCTTATATATATATATATATACATATATATATATATATATATATATATATATATTATATATATATATATATATATATATATATATATATATATATATATATATATATATATTATATATATATAGATAGATAGATAGATAGATAGATAGATATATGTCATAATGGGACAATAATCTGATAGCTCTGCGTCGGCAAGAATTGAAAAAATATGGAAAAACGTGAAAGGGGTACAGTGAACTCGCCGTGAGGAATGGATTACACAACGTTTCGAATTCAATCCTTCGTCAGTGGGTAGAGAAAAAGAGAAGAAAATGAGGAAAAAGTCAGTTTACAGCCTCTCAGTATGGGACCAAAATTTCCGACTCGAAACATATATAACAGACTTTCCCCGAATCATTGTTAAAATACCGGCATAAGGGGAATCAAATCCGGCTAATTTGTACAGGCATCGAATCGCAGAATTTGTAATAATGAAGTCAAAGGCAATTTTGAAATCCCTTAATACCAACGTTTACGGTTTGCGTTATATATAATAATAAGTGCATCCATTACGTAAACGTTCCTCAGTTAAACTATTTATTAATTTCGAAATGCTATAACTGAAAAAGTTTACGTAATGGATATATTTTCTATTATATATTACGCAAACTTGAAACGTATGTATTAAACTATTAAAAAACATCATCATTTGGTTTGGCTTCATTATTACAACTTACGCTCAAACGCACACACACACACACAAACACGCACACACACACACACGCACACATGTGGCTTTTCCTTTTCCAGATCAACGTCTTTATATTTGATTTTCTTTGCCATTTTTTGTAATCCATAGCATGCCGGTGACTATATGACTTGACAGTGAAATCATGAACCTGCGAAATACATATTTACACACACACACACACACACACACACACACACACACACACACACACACACACACACACACACACATATATATATATATATATATATATATATATATATATGTATATATATTTATATATACGGCGGGTTTCTTTCGGGCTTTTGTCGGCCCAAGTGTATAATAGAAGACATTTGCTCAAGGTGCGACATAATGGGACCGAACCTGAAAACATGTAGCTGAGTAACAAATCAAAGTGTTTTATACCTTTATTGATCACTAAAATAATTTATCAACGTTTATGATGTTGTATTATATAGGTATTCCAGTTTTACCTGGTAACAACAAAATATTTCATTAAAGTACACTTG
>NC_142933.1:12493752-12513752 GCF_046866305.1 Octopus bimaculoides
TTATTAACGCAGCCATTAAAACAATTATCATCAACATCATCATCATCGTCGTCATTATCGTCATCGTCATCATCGTCATCATCATTGTCATCATCATTGTCATCATCTTTGTCATCATCAACATCATCATCATCGTCTTTGTCGTCGCCATCATCATCGTCATTATCATCATCATCATCATCATCATCATCATCATCATCATCATCATCATCATCATCGTCTTCATCATAGTCGCCATCATCATCCTCATTATCCTCGTCATCAACATCATCCTCATCATCGTCTTCATCATAGTCGTCATCATCATCATTACCACTCTCACAATAATCATAAACCGCTGCAAGCATTTCTTTATCTTTGATTCTCTTACTTCTTTCACTCATTTCACTATGGCCATGCTGGAGCACCACCTTAAACGGTTTGTCGAAAAAATCGCCCGGAAGAGTTATTTTTTAAAGCCTAGCACTTATTCTATCAAACTCTTCGGCCAAGCTGCTAAGTTACAGGGAGGTAAACACACCACCACCGGTTACCAAACGGTGGTGGGAGACAGACACACACACAATCACACACAGACACACACACACAGACACACAGACACACACGCACTCGCACAAACACACTTACACACACACACACACACACACACACACACACACACACATATATATATATATAGAGAGAGAGAGAGAGAGAGACAGACAGACAGACAGAGAGGGAGAGAGAGAGAGAGAGATTTATATGCACGACGGGATTCTTTCAGTTTCCGTCTACTAAATCCACCCACAAGACTTTGGTCGGCCCGAGGCTATAACTGAAGACACTTGCCCAAGGTGCCACGCAGTGAGACTGAACCCGGAACCATGTGGTCGGTAAGCAAGCTTCTTACCAGGCAGCCACGCCTTTTCAATTTTAAGTTCCCTAGCATCCATCCCATCATAACCAGCATCATCATTTCTCCGCGCCGCATCGCACCTCCACCTCACAGCCACCATTTCACACCATTATCTTCTCTTTCCACAACACTGATTTAGGATTCTGTATAAAAAGACAAATATTGTAAAATTATTTTCTAAGCCTAATTTTATTTTAGTTCGTTCATCTCTCTTTTCCAAACCCACACCGACCAACACAATCTAACCATACCATACCATACCATACCATACCATACCATACCATACCATACCATACATACCATCAAAACATATCCTGACACCCACACCCACTAAACATCGCACCTATCATTCAAATGTATTTCCTCTTCCTCCTCCTCCACCCATCTTTCCCTTCCTCCCCTCCTCCTCCTCCTCCTCCTCCTCCTTCTTTTCCTTTTCCTTTCGCCTATTTCGTCTCAGATTTTTACTCATCCAACCCCGTCACGATTATGATGTAACTTCTCATGGTTTTCGATATCTAGTATTTATTTATTCTTCATTTTCCTCTTGTTGTTGTCGTTGTTGTCTTTGAAATCATCTGTTTGTGCTATATGGTGCGGTGTGTAGTGTGGGCTGTGACTTGGTTTCGGTGTGGTACGGATGGGCGGGTGTACAGCGGTGCAGTAGTGCGGTGGAGTGTGGAGTGTTGTGATGTGATGTTCTTTAATGTAGTATAATGTGTTATGATATTGTGGAGTGGTGCGTGTATATCGGTACTCATCTATGTGTTTACGCATATATACATACATATATACATACATATACGTATCTATATATATGTATGTATATGTATATATACGTATGCATGCATGTTCATATGTATGTATATGCATGTGTGTGTATGCATATATATACACACACACTCACACACACATATATATATATATATATATATATGTATGTATGTATGTATATATACACACCCATATATGTATGTATTATGTACATATATATAGACATATTCACACATATTATAACATATATCTGTACATACCCACATACGCTGACATATATCTGCATATATATATGTGTGTATGTGTGTGTTTGCATGTGTGTGTGTGTATGTATGTATGTATACGTATGAATAAGTGCGAAGCGTGTATATTATACGTATGGGTATATATATGCATATATTTTATATATATAATATAGACATGTATATATACGTGTGTATAATTGTATATGCATATATATATATATATATATATATATGTGTGTGTGTGTGTGTGTGTGTGTGTGTGTACACACACGCGCGCACACACGCGCGCACACACGCGCGCACACACACGCGCACACACGCGCGCACACACACATATAAAACCTGGGAGGCAAATTTTTTGCCCCCGAGTCTTCTGTATTATGGCACGTAGTGCATTCACCTTGAGTCATTTTTCCGAATTCAAGTCATTGATCTACTTCACTTCGTTTAACACTCATACATACATACATGCACACAGACACACACACACTCACGCATACACACACACACACACACACACACACACACACAAATATATCTATATACCTGTTTGTGTATGCTTTACAGACATGGTGATGATGAGGGCATGCCGGTGACCAGGTTGCGCATGGAGACGAATTAACTTCTTAAAGTTAACTTTTATATTGCTCGAACGGTTGGATCAAGCGATTGGTCAAACGGTCGATTAGTTAATCGGATACGTAATTTTCACTTTGAACAACAACGACAACAAAAGTAATAATAATAATAATAATAATAATAATAATAATAATAATAATAATAATAATAGCAATAATAATAATAGTAACAATAATAAGCTAAACAAATGGATATAGACAAAACCACATCCCAACAATAGCTGAGATGCTCAGGACTCAAAGCAAAGCCTGAAAGATTTTTCATTGCTGCACAAGATCAAAGCCTTCCCACCAGAAATCACCATAAACACGCAATGAAAAGAAATGTATGCAACTACATAATATATGAAGATGGAGGAGAAATTATCAATCATAGCGTCTCTGGCTGCCCAGTCCTGGCTAAGCAGGAATATAATCTCAAACATGACAGAGAGAGTTGGGACCTATATGCACTGGAAGCTATGCCAGTGTATATAGGTAGAATGAACAAGCCAGACATAGAAAAACGAGACACTCATGTATGGATGAAGAGCTCAGGACAGAAAGCTGAAACCTAAGGTTTTATCATAGCAGCACAAAATCAAAGCTTGGCAACCAGGACTTACCACAACAAAATAATGAACGATGGCACTGACCCGAAATGCAGAATGTGTCATGAGCAGGATAAAACAGTGCACCACATCTTAACTGGATGCACAGCGCTTGCAAAAACCGAAAACATTCATAGACACGATAGGGTAGCGCAATATATCCATTAGAAGATATGTAAACACTACTAGCTTCCAATTTCAGGTAGATGGTACCAGCATAAACCTGAAATTGTGACCAGAAAAGATGATGTAACAGTAATCTGGGACATGCCAATCAGCACCGATAAAAAAATCCAGGTGAACAGGCCGGACATAAATCATCAAAGATGAGAAGAATAAGAAAGGCTTACTGCGCAGAAGTCTGTCCTGCATATTTTGTATGTAGCGTTTATTGATGTACATTGCCACAAGTTGTAAATCATGTGCTAGAATACCGACTAGCAAATGTACCAGCGAATTTAATCTCCAACAATTTGTCTTCTCTGAATTACAGGCACTCCTTGTCATCCATGCTTTCATAAATGCTCTTATCCAAAGTATTGAACACCAGTACCCAATAACCTTTACGGAAATCTAACGAAAAGTGACAGAAAAAAAAAAGAAAAATGAGAAATAACGTATTTTTTTCCTCTGTGATGTAGTATAACTGTTTTCTACGGTTACATGAAACATTTCATCTGTATTATGTATGTATGTTAAGCCTGGTGCTTCCCCCGCGTACATCATGTTTCATAATTCAATTATGTATGCACTACAGATTGATTAAAAGATATCGTGACAGACTGATACAGACAGAAATATAGAGCGATCGATGGATAGATAGTAGATACAGAGAGAGAGAGAAAGAGAGAGAGAGAGAGAGAGAGAGAGAGAGAGAGATACAGACAGACAGAGACAAAGAGAGAGAATGGGTGGGTGGATAGTCAGTAACATATATATATAGGTAGAACGATACATAGAGAGATGTTTCCATACAAAATAAATATACATTCGAAATTCTCGATTTTATTGTGCAAAAGTAGGCTTGTATCGTTAAACATACGTAGACATACATACTTACGTACATTCATACACACATACATACATACATACATACATGCATGCATGTATACATACACATATACAAACAAACATGCATTCATACATACATTCATGCCTATATACATGCATGCATTCATTCTTGCATGCATACGTATATACTTGTATATATACATGCGTATTGAAGTACATACATAGAGAAGCTTCACATCATTGAAAGCATATATAAACATTAACTTAAGAAATATTGTGAAACATTCCCATCAAATTTTCTATTATGTGAAACATAACAGGCCAGATATTGTTATTTGGGATATACAATAAATAGCACATACTATCATAGAACTCAGCTGTCCTGCTGATGTGAAATCCCTTCGAAATTCGAAGAGAAAGAGGATAACTACAGACAAATTCTTTGAACCACTCAACTTCTATGTCCAAATTATGAATTCACATTTATAGCACTGATAATCAATGCCACATTGATACACGATATAAGCTAGGGTTTATAATCTAGACAAGTGATAATCTAGATAAGTGATAATCTAGATAAGTGATAATCTTGATAAGCTAACGCGCACATTACACGTACTGTCTCTTAGCAGGATAGTAAAACTATGCAAGATTTTCTCAAATTCAAAAGCCGTTCTTTCTGCTTAGTGACGAAGATTTGTTTCTTTGTTAGAAACCAAATTTTTCTGCGCAGGAAGATTTCAAATAATTAAAAATAGAACAGAACATACATATATAGACAAACATACGGATAGATAGGTTGTCAGTCACATAGATAGGTAGATAGATAGACAGAGACAGATAGGCAGAGAGACAAGTAGATTGATAGACAGAGTAACAGACAGACAGATAGACAGATAGACAGACAGACAGACTGATAGATTGATACATAGATAGATAGATAGATAGATAGATAGATAGATAGATAGATAGATAGATACATAGATAGATGGATAGATAGGTAGATATAGAAAGCGACACGCAGTTAGGCAGAAAGACCGATATAGTTAGAAAGACAGATGCATAAATAATGATATTTAGCCAGCTAGCTAGAAAGATAGATAGATATAATTTCAACACGAAATAAACAGTGAGATACGAGATTGGACATGTATCTCTGACGGTTTGCAATATTTATAAATTAAGCGTTATTTTTCTTAATTAATTGGGCATGAAGCGTTATTTTATTTTTTTTTATATGGATCTTAATAATTTCCGATAGTGAATCATGAGTTTATATGAAAACATATTACTTGATACTGACTGAGTAATTTTTGTTATAAATATTAGTGATCTCATGTTTATCTGATATGCAAAAGAACATCTTTTGTGTCCTTCATTCAGTTCCGGCAAATAGAAAACAGAAAACAGCGCACGCATTTATAAATTACCGCTCAAAAACTAAACACCAAAACTAGTTTGCACTGATTATGGACAACCGCCGCCTCCATTTTGATTATAACCTCAATCTACTGACGTACAGGAATAAAATCGACAGTGGAGAGAGTGCTTCCAGTGACAGATCTGTTTTAGGACAGTTTTATTAAATAAGTCGCTGTCATATACTACTATAGGTTTACTTCTGCTAATGTTCTATTAATTTTTTTTTTATAATCGTAGGCAGCTTATTAGAATACTGATGTAGGTACACTGCTTTTTCGTTGGTAATTCGGTAGGTGATGTTTTATCTGCTAATGCATTTGCCTAATTGTCAATAGCATTATCTGTATTTAAATTTTCAAGGACCAATCTTGGACCTTGAAAATTTGTATTTTCATAGTTTGTGAACGTAATGATTAATTAAAATTCTTCACACATCAAAGGAATGTCTTGTTTTGTTTCTGATATTGCCCGTGTCATACACAAAACGACCCATCCATCGTCTCCATACGATCATATTCTAGTTGGCTTCATTTTATTTTTCTGTAAGTACTATATAAGCTGACTAAATCAATAATATCCATTCCAATACAGTTTACTTCTCTGTTTATAAACCAATAAATAACTGTTATAAAATAATAAAGACTGCATTTATTTTACCATTGATATCAGAGTCGGGTCTTCAAAATACTAGAGCTTTTAGAAAGATATCGAGTTAGACTGCAAGTCATGCTTGTCATTATTTAATAGTATTTCCGTTCTGCGTAACTTGAGGCATTTCACTTGTCCTAATATAATTCAATCTTCAAGCAGTGAGCTGGCAGAGACGTTAACACGCCGGGCGAAATGCTTAGCAGTGTTACATCTGCCGCTACGTTCTGAGTTCAAATTCCGTCGAGGTCTATATTGCCTTTCATCCTTTCGGGGTCGATAAATTAAGTACCAGTTGCGTACAAGGGTCGATCTAGTACGCAATTGGTACTACGCACATTTCTTTAAATTATATGACTCTTACGACCAAACACAGTATTGTTGAGATGATTAAATCGGCACAGTTTGGTACAAGTCCAAAAGACTGATATTGCCAGTGGGTACCAAAGTTTCCCGTATATATATATATATATATATATATATATATATATATATATATATATATATATATCGCCAGCTTATGTACGTTTCAGCCTATCTTCGTCTCGTACATACATACATACATACATACATACATGCGTACATTCATATAGATATTTACACACACACACACACACACACACACACACACACACACACACACACATATATATATATATATATATATTCGACTACAGGTTGTTTTAACCTCATGAAGGGATGGTTTCTTCTAGGAAATACCTAATGTTTTTGGAGAATTAATTTCCTTGAAATAATAGGTGTATATATAAAAATACATACTTTACATTCATATAAAAGGCGAAAAAGAAAATGGAGATTGAGAAGTCAATAATCATTTATTATTAACAGGAAATTAATCACAAACCCTTACCGCTGTTTCAATTAATACTCAGTAAATATTAAAATTAAATGACCGGAGCATAATATTTTCAGAGGGAAAAAAATATACTTTTGGATGTTTTATATGTGTTTATGGATTCATGATAGCAGACTGAAGGATACTGTTTATGATTTGTATTATTATATGTTCAGGCGAGGGATTTGCAGGTTGATTGGAAGTAAGATAGAGTAGGTAAATAGAATTAGAACAATAAATGAATAAATTAATTAGAGATGATTGAAAAAATTTAAATATAAATAAGGTAAGTTTATAATTCATAAAAGAATGGAATATTCGTTTATAAGGTATATATAGAGTTAAGAAAATGTGTATATATATGCAAGTACGCTCGCATACATATACACACATGCATAACGTATCCGTACATCTATATGCACACGCATATAATCACACATATACATACATCCACACTGACACATATCCACGCATATACGTATTTACGCATACAAACATGTACATGCGCGAACACATTAATACGTATGCACACTCACACATGCACGTATGCATATATATATGTGTGTGTTGTTACGCTTTTTACCTATCATCCCTGAGAAGAAGGGGTGCTGGGTAAAAAGTGTAAACGCAAATATATTTAGGGCATATATATATAAGATTAATTTCACACCTTCCGCAATATATTTGAAATTACGAGTTATACGGCGAAGGCGCGTGTCTTGGCGGTTAAGGATATCAGAGTGACGGTCGTAAGATTGTCTGTTCGATAGATTGGAGGATACATTGTATTCTCCAACAGGACGTTTTCTTTTACATAGCCTCAGTCCACTCAGCTGGCAAATATGAGCTGTACCTGTATTTCAAAGGTCCAGCCTTTTCCCATAATGTGTTACGCTGAGAAGTATATTAAGGGTAGGCGTGTATATGGAGTATTCAGCCACGATCAGATCAACTGGGACCCTTATTACCGTAACCGATGGAATGCCATTTAGTTATACTATAAAACTGAACTAAATTTCCTCGATAGTTCAATTAAATTATTTTTCTTTTTAGTGGTCTGTTTGTCAGAGATTTTGCCTGACGAGACATTTTAATATCTTATCTATTCCTTTATCAAGTGCCATAGGCGATATTCTAGGGTGCATAAAGCTTTATACATCGCCTCTTTTCCGTCATCATTAGACAAAGATTCTGGTGTAGCTGAATGTTAAAAAAAAAAAACAAGAAGAAGTATATGTATTTTGTAAGTGTGCAAATCGAAGGGGTGAAGATATTTTTAACTACGTTTCTTTCTTTTTTTTTCATATGAAAGCACATTTCTTTTGTAATAAAGTAAACATTATGATAATAGAATTAAAACTGATCACACGACAACATCGCATTCAAATGCAGAATTATCAGTAAATGAAGAAAAAATAATGTACATGACGATTGGACAAAAATAATTAATAGTTTTAATATCTTTTTCTTAACACAATTGGTATCTGTCTCCATACACGCATACATGCATATATATATATATATATATATATATATATATATATATATATATATATATATATATATATATATATATATACATGTGTGTGTGTGTATATATATATATATATATATATATATATATATATATATATACAAATGGATGTAAATGTATATGTAAGTATATAAATGCGTGCATATTATGTACATATATGTATATATACTTTAAACACATACACGCACACACATACACACATATAGTTGTTTAGCAAATATGGGCGATGTTAACATCGATGAAAACATTATCTGATAAAGATTCAAGAGGAAATGAAAAGACAAATATACATACTTTCTATAATTAGCAAGTTGTATATAAATGTATGTGCATGTGTATATATTATGTGCATGTGTATATATTATGTGCATGTGTATGTGTATATTTCTGTGCAATCGTGCATGAGTGTATTTGTGTGAAATATACCTATGGCTGAGAATAATTGTGAAGCATCCTACGAGCTTCGGATATCTTAAAAGCGATAATATAAATGTATGCATGTATGTATGTATGTATGTATGTATGTATGTACGTGTCTATGTTTGTAATATATGTGTGCATATACCAACACACAAACACACACACACACACACATATATATATATATATATACATACATATAAATCCATATATATATATATATATATATATATATATATATATATATATGTGTGTGTGTGTGTGTGTGTATCTATATATATGTATGTATATATGTGTGTGTATTGGTATGTGTGTGTCAGTGTGTGTTCTACTTCGAGGTGATTGGTTGTTCTATGCTTTTCTAGAATACAAATTTCCCATTCTTAAACAAGAATATTATAGACAGTGACTACGAAGTTTCAAAAGGCTAAACCATCATCTGACTGCGATGCATTCAAGTCAATCTTGACTTCAAGTCAATCTTGACTTTATAGAGTCTACGCTGAGTTAAAAACAAAATCTTCGTTGGTGGTGTAGGTTTGAGTGGAGTAATTAGATGTTCTGGTGGATTGTTATGCATACACGCACCTACATATTCTTTTCTACTCTAGACACAGGGCTCGAAATTGTGGGGTAGGGGGCCAGTCGATTAGATCAACCCTAGTACATAACTGATACTTAATTTATCGACCCCGAAAGGATGAAATGTAAAGTCGACTTCGGCGGAATTTGAACTCAGAACGTAACGGCAGACGAAATGCCGCTAAGCATTTCGCCCGACCTGCTAACGTTTCCTATTTCTTTATTGCCCACAAGGGGCTAAACATAGAGGGGAAAAACAGGGATAGACAAAGGGATTAAGTCGATCACATCGACCACAGAGCGTAACTAGTACTTAATTTATCGGCCCCGAAAGGGTGAAATGCAAAGTCGACCTCGGCGGAATTTGAACTCAGAGCGTAACGGCAGACGAAATACCGCTAAGCATTTCGCCCGACCTGCTAACGTTTCCTATTTCTTTATTGCCCACAATGGGCTAAACATAGAGGGGAAAAACATGGACAGACAAAGGGATTAAGTCGATCACATCGACCACAGTGCGTAACTAGTACTTAATTTATCGGCCCCGAAAGAGTGAAATGCAAAGTCGACCTCGGCGGAATTTGAACTCAGAGCGTAACGACAGACGAAATACCACTAATCATTTCGCTCGACCTGCTGACGTTTCTGCCAGCTCGCCATCTTCACGCACTTACATATTGACATAGATATTTTATACACAACTACATCTATGTTACACCTGATGAATCTATGGCAGTGTGTATGAAAAGCAATGCCTCGTTTCCTCTTCAGGAAACTTCAACTTTTGGGTAACTGGTATGTTCCTTAGCTTCAGGTAGTTTATTTTATACATTACACGTGATTATTGGTCATATTATAGGCGGCTAAGTGGCAGAATCGGTAGCACCCTTCGAAAAATGCCGAGCGACATTTCTTCTGTCGTCACGTTCTACGTTCAAATTCCGTCGAGGCCGACATAGCCTCTCATCTTTACGGGGTCGATAAAATAAGTACCACTAAGCAATTTTCCGCTGGGTATACTCGAGATTGCTCCAATCTGACCAGTACCAAGGAAACCCTAAGCTAAGAGCATTAGATTCCTTGGAAGAAAGCAGCGAATGTATAGGAAATTAGGACGGAAAAAACCGAGAAAGTTACACAAATACAAATAACAGGACATAACAAGCGTCTTTCGACTAAGGATGAATTAAATTAAGCTGGCGTGTGTGGAAGTAAAGCCTTAGGGCAGGAATACAATATTTCTCAGGTACAGGGAAAAATATAGATGTTGCATGGACGGCGGTCGAACCAAGAAAGAAAGTCAGGCTTGGCCAAACACCGGTCACGTGGGGAGAGAAGAGAGAGCGGTAGAGGCAGAAAGACAGAAGAAATAAGGAGGGTCGAGAAAAAATGACAGGGACACAGTGATGTGAAAAGAGGGGGAAAGTGAGCAAGAAGAGAAGGCAAGAAAAGGTGAGAGAGGGGGGAACAAAAGAACGAAGAGTGGAATGAACGAAGTAAGCATGAACAGAGGAAAGATTGCTAGAAAGAACTGAGTCCGTACGCCGGTATATGTTTTATATATATATATATATATATAATTATGTGTATTTCTTCTATCTTAATGAATAAAAATTCTTCTGATAGAATAAATGGGTTAATAGAAACCAATGTAGCAAAGAACACAAAATAACTGTGGTTTAGTTCCTGTTTTTAAGGCAGGGACTCCTTGAAATTTTGGGTATTTGAGTATATTTAAGAATTTAAGGAATGGAGAAAACGCATATATATATACATATAAAGGATCTGCTCAATAAGTATCCGGACTGTTGCTGTAGTAACGAAGCTAAAGCACGCACAGTGACGTCACTCGGCAAAGGTAGCTCTGTTGTGCATGCGCACTAAGATTTAATGTTCCAGGACACTTCTGCTGTTTACACCAGTGCTGGAAAGGCAAGTGTGTAGTGTTTGATCGTTGCATTGGCCATGACAGAGAATGTTGTCATTGTGATACCTGCTCAGAGGCCTACACAAGTTGCAGAAAGTGTAAGGAGAGGAGTGCATGAGCCGCACACAAGTGTACGATTAGGTCCGACATTTCCAAGATGGCCGATAAAATGTCGATATTGACGAACGTTCTGGGAGACCTGCAGCCAGCAGAACTGAGAAAAACATCGTAGATGTGCGTGCAGCTGTGAGAGGAAATCGCCGAATCACCATCCGTGAGTTATCAGAGGATGTGCAGATTACTTACGGTTCAGTTCAGTTCATTATCACTGAAGATTTGAGGACGAGATGCGTGTCTACCAAGATTGTGCCAGAACTGCTTTCAGCTGACCAACAAGACATTCGGGTTTCAGTTGCACAAGATTCCTTTACGTGTAGCGAGAAAGATGAAAACATTTTGAAAACTTTGCGTAGGCCTCTGAGCAGATATCGCCAAGCTTTTAACGAAACTTGATGCAGATTCTCTTCTCTACATTTTTTGTCTTGGTCAACGCGACGATCACACGCGACACACGTTCTTTACAAGCACTTCTGTAAACAGCGGAAGTGAGCGAGAACGTTAAAATTTAGTGCACATACTCAGCAAAGTTCGGCCAAAAATGACCGATAGAATAAGTACACGGCTTACAAAGAATAAGTCCTGAGGTCGATTTGCTCGACTAAAGGCGTGCTCCAGCATGGATGCAGTCAAATGACTGAAACAAGTAAAAGAGTAAAGAGTATACATACACACACATACACATACATATGTACATATATCTGTGTATATATATATATATATATATATATATATATATATATATATATATATATATATATATATATATATATATATATATATATATATATACATAATATGCACATGCGAATGTGTGAGTATATGTGTATGTGTGTGTGTGTGTGTGTGTGTGTATTTTGTTCCTAACCAACTGAAGAAGCGATACTCAACATATAGTCTATGAGGCATTATCTGAAATTGGAAGCGCAACACTTTCGACGTTTCTGTCTGCCCTTCTTCGTCGTCTAAGCCGCGAAGACGATCAGATTTAAAGTTCGAAGGGGTTGTTATCCCAATTGCTGCAAAACTTTAATAAGCCAGTACACAATTAAAAATACTGACTAATTGTTCAGTATTCTTAGCGATATTTCGACCGTCTTCAAATTCTGCATTCAAATTCCGTCATGGTCAACTTCGTCTACATCATTTCGAGTTCGATAAATAATTACCTTTTGAGTATTAGGGTCGATGTATTCGACTTACCCATTCCTCCAGAATTACTGGTATTGTGTGAAAATTTGAATTCAATATGTGTTTGTGCGTGTGTGTGTGTGTGTGTGTGTGTGTGTGTGTGTGTGTGTGTGTGTGTGTGTGTGTGTGTGTGTGCACCATTATTTGGCAACCGATGTTGGTGTGCTTATGTCCTCGTAACTTAGTGGCTCCCGAAAAGATACCGACAGAACAAGTACTGGCCTTACAAAGAATAAGACCTGGGATCGATTTCTTCCACTGAAACCATTTAAGGCGGTGCTCCAGCATGACCGCTGTCAGATGACAGAAACATGTAAAAGAATAAAGGAATAAAGGAGTATATATTGGTGTAGGCGTGGGTGTGTGGTACGAAGCTTCCTTCACACATGGGTTCTGTGTTCAGTCCCACTGCGTGGCACCTTGGGAAAATATCTTCTATTATAGTTTCGAGCCGACAAAAGGCTTGTGAGTGGATTTTGTAGATGGAAACTGAAAGAAGCCCGTCGTATATATATATATATATATATATATATATATATATATATATATATATATATATATATATATATATACACCGATAGAATAAGTACAAGGTTTTCAAAGAACAAATCCCAGGGTCCACTTATTCGAGACTAAAACCCATCAAGATGGTGTCTCATATGATGGGCTTCTTTCAGTTTCCGTGTAAGAAATCCACTCTCAAGGCTGTTGTCGGCAGGTGGCTATAATAGAGGTCAATAGCCGAAAGTGCCACGTAGTGGGACTGAACCCGGAACCATGTGGTTGAAAAGTTCGGAAGCAAGCTTCTTAAACACTCAACCACTCCTGCGCTTATATATATATATATATATATATATATATATATATATATATATATATATATATATATATATATATATATATATATATATATATATATATATATATATATATATATATATATATATATATATATATATATATATATATATATATATATATATATATATATATATGGGAGAATATACAAAAAATAACAACAGACGAGGACAGGTGGTGTAAATAACAAAAGTATATATATATATATATATATATATATATATGAGCAGACACATATTCACACATCTAAGTAGACAGATGGAGATATATATAAATATATATATATACATACATATATATATATATATATATATATATATATATATATATATATATATATATATATATATATATATATATATATAGATAGATAGATAGATAGAAAGAGAGACATATTTTACACATATACACATATGTGAGTGCGCAATTTAATATGACGGTATGCATGTTATTGTATGTATGTATCTATGTATGTAAGGGCATGTATATTCTCTATATGCGTGTGAGCGTACAAATGTGCTTATACATTGATACGCAAGCAACCATACACACACGCGCATCTGCACATGCGCGTGCGTGTTGTGTGCCAAATTTCACTGAGTATATTCACTTAGCTAACTTACGTACGTTTGTCCTCTGTTCGTATATGTGTATTTTCAATGTAAATGTGTGTATACGTGTGCGTGCTTGCATGTGTCTGTATGTATATATGCGTATGAATGTGTATGTGCGTGTGTGTATGTGTGTGCGTGTGTGTGTGTGTGTGTGTGTGTGTTTCGATGGAATTATTTTGTTGATAAGTTTCTGTATTCCTTTTAATTTGGTTTTATCTCTCATTGTTTCGCTATTTACTGCTTTCTGGATTGTTTACATTCATTTAATCATTTCCTTTCCTCTCACCCCCACCACACCCCACCATGTACCCTGCCCCACCACCCAAATATATATACATATATATATATATATATGTATATACATACCCATGTATATTTGGATACGCATAGATATCTCTATATAGATATGAATATTTATGAAGCCAATATACATTTGTAACTGTATCAATTGCATGCACATATATATATATATATATATATATATATATATATATATATATATATATATATATATATATATACACATATATATATATATATGTATTTATATATATGTATGTATATATATATATATATCAGAAGTTTGTGTCTGAGATATAAATAATTGATTCTTATATATATATATATATATATGTTTTACTTTACACTCTATTATAGATTTATCTGATACGTGTGTATATATGTATATATATATATATATATATATATATATATATATATATATATCTGTTCAACACACACATATATACACACATATATATATATAAAATGAATATATGTATAATACTTTTACATTTAATATATATCTTCACACATCAACTCATTTTTTTTCATTTCGTCTTCATCATAATTATTATCATAATCATCATCAACATCATCATCATTATCATTACAATCTTCATCCCCATCACCAGGAGCGCCATCATCATCATATCTTCATCATCGCCATCATCAGCATCCTCATCATCACGAGCATCGTCATATATCATTATCATTATTATCATTATTATTATTATTATTATTATTATCATTATTATTATTATTATTATTATTATTGTTATTATTATTATTGTTATTATTATTGTTGTTGTTATTATTATCAATATCACTATTATTATTGTCTGTCTATAATTTCCTATCAAATCTCTCTTCTATATTTTTCTTCTCCTCTCTGACCTTTCTATCAAGGAATGGCGACGAAAGTTAACCAATTTCTCTATCTCTGTGACAGATTTATCTATGGAATTCATTTACAGCGGCACGCTACCTCCACACATTCCCCACTCCCCAAATCACGCGCACGCGCGCACACACACATGTACACATACTATCATTTGTGACCGAATCCTCTTCCCCCTACATCATCTACACACATCACCGGCAGCATGGGGACCACCACCACCACCACCACCACCATCACAACATGCCTTGTTATATAGTTTACAATTTTCCTCTCTCTACACCACACACACACACACACACAACGCACATACACACACACACACACACATACAAGCGTGCAAATACACCAAACATTTAATAACCTCCAACACACTTACATACACTTACACTAAAAAGTCGTTACCACCCTTCCATCATCTTCGCCATTACTAGAGGCATCTCCTTGAGCATTATCAACACCGCCGCTCCCCCTAAACCACCACCACCACCGCCACCACTATCACCAACTCCATCACGATCAACACCCCCACTACCACAACTACAACCACCGCCGGAAAACCACCAGCACCACCACTACCACCACCACCACAATAACGAGTTCCTCTATCAACGCCATCACGGGAAACACCAGCACCACTACCACAACAACAACAACCTCTATCAGCTCCAGAACACCCCCACCCCACCCCCACCTCCATCACTACCATCAAACACCAACATTAACAACAACAACAACGGCGCCACCGTCGTCACTTACACGTTTGCAAGCAACGCTGTCACCGACCACAACACCATATCAATACTACTACCTCTACTACCACTACCACTACACGGGACCCACCCACCATCGCCGCCAGCGCCGCTGCCATCATAAGTCAGTACTACCGCCACCACGTCCAACGTGAGAAATCTGATTACAAACTTGACTACACTCCGGCTTACCACTGGGGCCCCGTAGAAAAAAAATCAAAGCAAAACAAAACAAAACAAAAAAAAACAATAACGATACGGACAACAACAACAATTACAAGAACATCGAAACAATTGGAACAAAAGAGAGCAGCAATATCCACAACGGTATCAGTAGCATCGTCAACAACAACAACAACAACAACAACATCTGCAGCTCTAGCAACGACAACGGTGTGATGATTGTAAATTTGAACAAGATATAAAAATATACACCGTAACCAGCTTCATTATAAACAACATTATATTATCATCATCATTATTATTATTATTATTATTATTATTATTATTAATATTATTGTTGTTGTTGTTGTTGTTGTTGTTGTTATTATTATTTTATATTTCATAATGTTTATTTTTCTTTGTTTTAATTTTTTTTGTTTTTTGTTTCTTTCTTTCGTTAATAATTTTCCCTTTCGTGTACGCACACATAAACACACGCATATATATATATATATATATACACAAACGCACACACACATACTGGTACATGCGTACACATATATACGTATGCCACCCTACACACACACACACACACACACACACACACATATATATATATATATATATATATATATATATATATATAAATATATACATATATATACATCCATATATATACATCCATATATATACCATATATATAAGTATATATGTATATGAATATTTATCTATAAAATCGTATATCCATATACGGCACACACAAATACATGCATAAACATATATATATATATATATATATATATATATATATATATATATATATATATATATATGTATGTAGACACCTACGCACGCGCACACATATATACACACATAGATATATCGTATTTATTTTCTGATGTTTGCAGTTTTTTTATTTCTTTTTATTGTTTGCATTATCTTCTTTTCACCTCTATTAAGATTTCAAATCTGAAACGAACCAAACTTGTTGTTATTGGTTTTGTTGTTGTTCTCGTTATTATTGTCATCATTTCTGTCATTGTTGTTTTACGGTGATTGTTGCTTGCATATATACATATATATATATATATATATATATATATATATATATATATATATATATATATATATATATATATATATATACGCACACATATACACACCCGTGTGCATGCCTATCTATACGGATGTGTACGTATGCATGTGTGCGCGCGAGTATTTCTTGGCGAGTTCTCGTTGTTCTTGTTGTTGTTGTCATTCTTATGAAATTATTATCTACTGGATGGTATTTCTATCGGAGATATGATATTTTTCATCATACGCGTTATTAAAAATGGCGGCCGCTCAAAGCAACGCATCGCTTTGAATGTAATGCTAATACTAATGACGCTGATGATAATGTTGGTGATGATAATGATGATAATGATAACAATAATAATAATAATAATGAAGATGATGATGATGACGACGACGATGATGATAATGATGATGAGGAGAAGAGCAAGGAGTAGGAGTGGGAAGAGATGATGATGAAGAAGAAATAGAAGAGCAAGATGAATATGTTGAGATAAAAAAGTAAATAATAATAAGAATTCGAAAAAATTCAAAATGGCGTTAGCCTAGAAGAGACAACCGGAGTTTCGTCTTCACTCATTTTTATTTATTTTACTCATATTTGATGTATGTTTATTTATTTATTTATTTATTTATTTCTATATTATTTAGTTATTTATTTATATTTGTATACATAGATGTCTTTGTTTATTTATTTATTTATTTATAATCTTTGTTTTAATATTTTTTGTCTTTTCATAACAAGCCGAATAAACATGTTTCTTTTTGTGCAATCTCGATTCAAATCAATGAGTAACTTTGTAATTTGATTTCACGTCGTATCTTATATGGACAATAAATAAATAAGTAAATAAATAGATAAATAAATAAATAAATAAATACAAGAATTTGAAAAAAAAAAAAACAAAAAAAAAACAGAAAAGATTCCTCTCCATTTCTATATTTTGTGTGTTTCTCGTTTGGCAATTTCCGACGACAGTGTTCTATCGGAGCCAATGAACCGTGGTAATCTTACTATCGCTGTGTTAGTTTTCTGCATCCTTTCACTGGTGTGGACTTATCATCATTTCCATCGTCGTCATCGTCGTCATTTACCGCGCCACCGTCATCGTTGTCAAGGTCGTCGTCGTCGTCGTCGTCGTCAGCAACCTTGTCATCATAGTCACTACGATCCTTCTCCTCCCCCTCCTCCTCCTCGTTTCTCTCCTCAACATTATTGTCATCGTTGTCAACATCATCATTATCGTCGTCATCATTGTCATCGTCATCAACATAATCGTCGTCGTCATCAACATCATCGTCCTCGTCCTCGTCATCATCATCATCATCATCATCATAATTCTCCTCATCGTCATTATTATTATTATCGCTATAGTCGTCGTCGTCATCACCATCATCATCATCATCATCATCGTCGTCGTCGTCGTCATCATCATCATCATCATCATCATCAAACATTTCTTCGTCGTCGTCAGTCAACAGAGTCCTTGTCATCGTTATCAGTGTTGTATATTAATATTTGTTTTGTTTTTTGTTGTTGTTGCTGTTGTTTTAATTATAGATATTATTACCATCATTATCATCATCTTTATCATCATAAACACCATCAGCATCATCATCGTCGTTATCAAAAGCAGCAGTAACATTCTTCCTTTTTTTTTATTAAATCTCACAAACGTATCTTTCTGCATCTCCACACTCACTCACACCTCACAAACAAAAAACAAAAAAATAACAAGAAAAAACAACAACAAACCCAAATAGACATACAAATATTTCGTACACATACTTATAAAATATGAAATTTAAATAACAACCCACAAACAACAGTAAACAACAAAGATATATCAAGATGATTTTTATATGCATCACCAGAGACATATAGACAAAGTTAACATACATAACAAAATATGAAGAAAATTTTGTGGAATAGAATTCGGAGAACAGAGATAACGTGAGGGGAAATATAAAACGGGAGAGAGCGTGGTAAGAGGAGAATATATGAAATGCCGAATGAAAAACTGGATTTCAATAAAGCGCTCTGAAGCAACAGCAGGCTTCAGTAAAAGAAAAAAAGAAAAGAAAATTGAAAATAGCTAAGGAAATATGAGAAATGGAATAGATTTTGAAAAAAGAATTTGAAAAAATCACATTGAAAATAAGGAAACGCATATGTGTTTGTGTATTACATATATATTATATATATATATATATATATATATATATATATATATATATATATATATATATATATATATATATATATATATATGTATATATGTATGTATATAAATATATATATACATATATATACATGTATATATATATATATATATATGTATATAAATATATATATGTATATATGTATATATATATGTATATATATATATATATGTATGTATATATATATATATATATATATATATATATATATATATATATATATATATATATATATATATATATATATATATATATATATTATATATATGTATATATATGTAAGTATA
>NC_142933.1:12518752-12523752 GCF_046866305.1 Octopus bimaculoides
TTTTGAAATTTCGGTGTATGTATTCTCTTATCAGGTATATATGATGATAGAGTGCAAAGTATAAAAACAAAAATGGCAGATGTGATATCTGTTATCCTTCGTTTTCAATCAAGGATCCATACCTGCAAAAATCACTCAAGATATTTGTACTGTAAGAATGGCACAAAAATAACTTTCACAAATCTCAGAACTGTAAATTCGACCTGAGAATCTCTGCGTTCCGGCAGACACGTCCAATTCATTGAATATCGATTGTATGAGCCCATTTTCGAAAATCCGTGCCAGTTCACTAGAGAATTGATTCGGCAGATGGGATGCCTGCTTGATACTGTCATTCGTTAACTTTACTCGAAGGGAAGGTCCCAAAACTCAGTGTCTAGGTGTCACATTCTTTGAAACACAAGGCTTCTCTATCAATACTCGTTTGCTTGCTCGACACCAGACTTGAGGAGAAACAATGAGTTCTTTTCCGTATCATCACCAGCAATGAAATACCGAAGTATTATCGATACTTTAACCTCTATATTATTAATCGTGCCTCCATGTTCTGCCTGAGCATGTTGGTAGAACACTGACGAGTTTTTCTTTTCCTTGAGCTCTCGCTAATGTTCACCAATACGCTCTCCTATGCTGCGTGCAGTCTCTCCTATGTAGGTAGCTGTCATGTTTTTACACTATCCTTCAGTACACCGTAAGCTACACACTACATTCCTAACCTTACAGTTAACCTGTGGGTTCAATCTACATACAACACAACTGATCTGCGCACAGGGGTTCTTATCAAAGAGATAGGTATTACAGATCAGAGATTTTAAAGGGGCACCAGGCCTTTCCACTACTTTAATTCGTAGATTAGCCTTACTTAATGTATATATATATATATATATGTATGTGTGTGTGTGTGTGTGTGTGTGTGTGTGTGTGTGTGTGTGTGCGCGTGTGTATACGTATATCTTAAACACACGTACACAAACACATACACGTAACGGTACATTGAGTGAGACGTGGGTTTTGACGTTTCTGTTTCATTATACTCCTATTTCTCTTGATAACTTGGAATACACCCCAAAGATTACAATTCTCTTTTCTGACCCCAGTAAATCACATCATTTCTTTCTCACAAATGGATACCATAATTGGCTATCAGCATTGCACAACAACGAGAACGAATCCCTGAAAGAGTCGCTCTAACCCCCATAGAGACAGTCAAATTTAGAATTCCGTTTCTCTTCTACGCTTCACCTTTAATTTGTCACTCAACACATATCAGCAGGTTTTAATTTGAAAGTTTAATTTTCTTAGAAATGACCCTCAAATTGCTTTTCTGTTTCTCACGTGTTTTCTCTCTGAAAAGAAAGGAAGCTCATGTGACTTGCAATTGAAAAATCTCATCTCCTAAATACACATCTCCGTTGAAGATACCAAATATGGTCTTTCATCTGTTCCTACTCCCCACATCTTCCTGCTCCTCCGGCTCCTGCTTCTCCTCCTCCTCTCCGTACTCCACCTCCCCTGGTATACAGCGAAAAAGAGAGTAATGGAAAGCTTGAGAAAGCGATATAGTTAGAGAAGAGGGCAAAAGAGAACCAGAGGGTGATAGTGAGAGGCGCATTGAGGGGAGCAAGTTAAAGCGATAGAAAGATAATGAAAGAACGAGGGAAAGTTAGAAATGGAGAAAGAGAGTGAGAAAGAATGAAACAAGGTAAAGCAAAGGAAAGATAGTGAAGGAGAGAGAGGGGGCAAGAGAGAACGAAAGAATTAAAGAGTGAGCGGTAGATAGTGATAAAGGGTTGAGACATGCTCGAGTCAAAGAAAGATAGTAAATGAGAAGGAGAGAGTGAGAGGGAGAGAGAGAGAGAGAGAGAGAGAGAGAGTGGGAGAGAGAGAGAGAGAGAGATAGAGAGAGAGAGAGAGAGAGAGTGGGATTGTGGGACTGTGGGACAAAATGGAGGAAGAGAAAGATAGTGTGAGAGGAAAGAACCAAAAGACTGAACGGATGATAATATGCGGTCACAGCGATAGAAAACAAATAAGATACGGTGAAAAATACGACTGTATATACTAAAAATGAAAACTGGAAATGGTAGAGTAGGACGTCTGTGACAACTAACAGAAAGGGCGAAAGATACGCGTCACTTTTCCTTAATTCTAATCACATCTTGATTCCAAGCGAATGTTTCAATTCTCACCGTTACCTTCCAACGTTTAATCTCTTTATTGATCTGCCACTTTATTCTTGAATAATCTCCCAGCATTGTAGTAAACGATTCAAATATATTTAAAATATTTTCTCTCCCTTAGGCCTAGTTTCATGTCCGAAACGTCTGATTATTACCGTTATTGGTAGCAAAATTATTAATATCGCTTTGTAAACATGTGAAACTTCCTATTTGCCGAAGGCGTCTATTTTTAGAATTTTCGTTTTCTATCGTTTCATTATAAGAAATACTAATTTATAAGCGTGATATTTATAAACGTCATATTTATAAACGTGATATTGCATGCTGTATACTATATTTTGAATGCTTTAAATGGATACCACATAATTTGTTCGTTTCTTCTCAAATTCTAATGTTATTATTACTACTACTACTACTACTACTACTACTACTACTACTACTACTACTACTACTACTACTACTACTATTATTATTGTGCGAGACAGCAATGTATGCTATCAAAGTGACTTTGGAGTAAAATATACGAAGCCCATTATACCCATCGTGACTACCCGTCTGATAAGGGTACACCAGGCACATGCATCACAACCATATGTGCGCGACATGGTGATCTCATATCACGATAAACAGCGCATGACCTCGCAGGTGGGGCCCAGTTAGAATTTTATTCAGGTTGAGTACCTCATTCCGCTCAAAAGGTCCCTCAATAAAGGTTGTTTAAGGATGTTAAACGAAACAACCTGTTTCCAGAGGTGAATTATCCAAACCCCAAATAAATCCTTTCAACACATGGCTATGATGCTCCCCCACTACTTCTGCTCATGATTAGAGATGCACATATCGTCAGCCACCAAGGGACATGCTCAACTAGTTAAGGTCAAACAACTGACAAGCAAATCTGTGGTATTTAGCAGGATATTTGCTGTAGCCCATCTTTTATACCAAGACAAAACAATGTACATGATAACACTTCCAATCAATTAAGATCAGAAGCCATGAGAGCCACTGCCTGGTACTGCATCAGGAAATTTATTATTATTATGTTGTTTTTTTTTTCTTCTTTCTTCAAATTTTCTTCCATTTCTCGCCTAGGGCAGAGAAGCTCCTTGTATGCACTCCCAGTTTACACACGCAAATTTACAGGTAAAAATATGTATTTAAAAAAAAATTAAATAAATAAATTCATAAATGGATGTCGTTTTCACAGCCAAGTTTTTGGCAGATTTTCACAGATATATTTATGTCGATTACGACAGTCACATCGATGAAGAGGCATGATTCTTGTCCGTAATTATATGTTAAGTTTTATACTCCGGCATTCTACATATCAGGAATCTGTCAACAGGAACAACCTCAATAACGCACTAGCTATCATTCGCATATGTAAATGCATTGTCAAACATGATGGACTCGAAACCTTAAAACAAAGGAACTAAATAAATTTTCTTCTCCAAAAAATTTTTACGATATTAGAAATAGTAGTAAAATATAGTCGCAGGACTGGCTGTGTGGTAAGATGCTTGCTTCTCAACCACAAGGTTCTTGGTTTAGTCCCACTGCGTGACACCTTGGGCATGTACCTTCTACTATAGTCTTGGGCCGACCAAAGCCTTGTGAGTGGATTTAGTAGAGGGAAACTGAAAGAAGCCTGTCGTGTGTATCTATCTATCTATCTATCTATCTATCTATCTATCTATCTATCTATCTATCTATCTATATGGGAGAATTTACGAAAAAAACAACAGACGGGGACAGGTGGTGTAAACAATAAAAGGATGTATTAGTTTAACGCTCGGGAATACAGAAAGAATTTGAGAATGTATATATATATATATATATATATATATATATATATATATGTGTGTGTGTGTGTGTGTGTGTGTGTGTGTGTGTGTGTATATACATATATATATATGTATATATACATATATACATATATATATGTATATATACGTATATACATATATACATATATATACATACACATATATATATATTTGTACATATTTGTGTGTTTGGGTGTGTGTTTGTCCCCACACCATCGCTTGACATCCAGTGTTGGTATGTTTACGTCCCATAACTTACTAGTTCGGCAAAAGAGACGGATAGAATAAGTACTAGGCTTACAAAGAATAAGCTCTGGGGTCGATTTGTTCAACTACAGGCGGCGCTCAAGCATGGCCGCAGTCAAATAACTGAAAATATTCAAATAATAATTTAGGATTGAAAAGGGATTTAAAACCGTGTTTCCCAGTCGGATTTGTCTGGATCTCCTTTATCTTTCGAACCGTTTGCCGTATTATTTTGTTTCTGTTATTGGTCTGCGGCCATGCTGGAGCATTGTCAGGAAAGCATTTATACCACAAATCGACTCCAGTAACTCGTTATTTAAAGTCTGGTACTTTATTCTATCTAGCTCTTTCGCCTTGATGCTAAGTAGCAGGAGTATAAACAAACCAACACCGATTTTCAATCCGTGTTGGTGTTAGAACAAACACAAATTCAAGGACACAGAAGCATAAATATACAAGACGATCTTCCATATAATGTCCATCTACGAAATTCATTCTCCAGGCATTGATCGGCTCGGGGCTATAATACAAAACACTAGATTAAGGTGCCGGGCAGTGGGACTGAAACCAAAATCACGTGATTGCAAAGCAAGATTCTTAACCACAGAGCCATGCTTGCTCCTTATACTGTTTCTTTTCATTATTTTCTTATCTATATCTAACAAAACAGAGAATCTTTGTGAGTTGTGTGTCTTTCTCAGAGAGAAATTGCGGCACAAGTTTTGTGAAACGTCTTCGCCTGAGAATC
>NC_142933.1:12528752-12531252 GCF_046866305.1 Octopus bimaculoides
AACATGATTGATTTTCATAATGCTATTGACCCTATGATTTTTACTATTATTATTATTATTTTATGTTTGACTTTTGTTTTGCATTTGTACAAGTTGGATCTAAGTCTCACCCAGAGACCTCAAGAGACAACAAGTTAGAAGTTCATGTAGGTGTTATGCCTAGGGTACCATATATTTGGATTTGTAGTACAGTTTTGTTCAAGTGAATGGTTAAGAAACCATACGAAAATTATGTGTTTGCTTTAAAATTTGAGATCACATAGACAGTATTTTACGTAGGATTATTATTATTATTATTATTATTATTATTATTATTATTATTATTATTATTATTATTATTATTATTATTATTATTATTATTATTATTATTATTTTGGAAAGAAGCGATGAAATCGACGAGACTAATTTCATTTTTACTCATTTTATCGATCCTGAAAGGAAATCTAGAATCCATTAACACCATGTAAAATTTGAACACCGAGCAGAAAGTGGCCTGGCCAAAAATCCTTTCATGCCTCTTCACTGACCGCTTATTAATTATTGAACAATATTTCAATGGTTATTGCTTCACTGTTTCACGGTTCATGTGGCTATCAGTGAGGTAACATGTGGTGTAATTTACATCTAATTTGTGGAAAGACTAATGCTGGTGAAAGAACATTTGTCACATTGGAAAATATCTTGCCGCCGCAGGGAAACAACATTGTCATGTGAAATATCATTACATTAGTCATTTTTAACTTGTGATCCAACAGAGCACAGAGAAATTTATTTTTTCCAAGCTTTTTCCTTAATGATATTAAAATTCATGATGACCAAAGGAAGAGAATTTGTTTGATAAATGTAATGTATTTAGTTAAGAATATGAAAAAATGATGGTAGAGAGGTTTACATAAGCCGTTACTTTCGCATGAACTTCATGGTATCTATAGCTATATCATGAAATATGAATAAAAAATGGTGGTCGCTAGCTCTAGCTGCCATAATGCACGAAATAAACTTGCTTTCTTATTTGTTGTTAGTTGTCCATTGCGTACGATGCTAACCCTGTTCTTCGTTTGAATATTTTTCGATTAGTTTAATGCCAGTCTTCGATGGGCAGCCTCGGTTGCAAACTGGATATGTAAATACACACATGCACATGCACACATACATACACACACTCAAATTAATACAATAATAGGATAAACTCTTATATAAGAATTTATCAAGTAGTTATCGTGAAAAAAATTCACAGGGAAGAATCTATCGTTTTTCCCTAAATCATATTTATCTATCTATCTATCTATCTATCTATCTATCTATCTATCTATCTATCTATCTATATATATATATATATATATATATATATATATATATATATATATATATATATATATATATATATATATATATATATATATAAGGGCATAACTATACAAGAATGCCTCACGTTAACTACCGTAATAAACACATTTTTACCGAATGCGAGGAAATGTAGCCTTCAAGGAAGCTAGCCTTTTAAAAACAGACTGAACTATAGATCGCCGATTTCGTGATCATTATAGTAATCTATACTCTTCACTTGTCAGTATAGTATAGTCAATGCACATAGAAATAAACAAAAAAATAAACATACCAGACGAACACCTCATGTATTCTGGACAGCACATAGAAGATTGTTTATCCCTATATATCTATGAAAAAGATAGACATACATGCAACGATTCTAGATTCTAGATTCTAGACGTTACTTATTCTGCTAGAAATAACAATGAATAATCCTACATGCCTTAAACAAAGAGCAGGTATAATAGAATAAGCATTCTTAGATGTTAACCAAAAAACCAACAAACAACCAAATGAATAAAATGTTCATGACTGGAATGATTGTGAACACAGTTCTGTTTTAACGTGGCTTAGCTATGAACATAGATCTAATTAATCACGGCGGTAACATCTGTGGACGTAGATATACTTGTTCCTATCTCTCTTGGGGGCTCACACACCAATATCAATTTAATCCGTCGTCCGCCTAGACCACCACCACCTGGACCGCTTTAGTTGTTTTAGTAGAGGCTAGTTTGTTGGGAGCATTTCTACCTTCTGTTCAATATTCTCGAAGGCTCAGACAACGTGTCAACGAAACTGTTTTCTTCTTCCTCTTTCTAATCCATCAATTCATTAACTGACTGTATCTAACGTTTACGTACTTCGTACCGTACACACCACAAGTAGTCAGACTGTCGCACTATACTCTTCAATACACAGCAAATATTCCTCACAAGCGTTTACTCAAAAGACAGGATGGACCCGCTATAAACTCATTTGGTTCGTGAGTTACCGTAACAGAGTTTACTCTGTTCCAAAGAACCATACTGAATTCCTGCATCCTATGTTTCGTTCCACGCACGCATTGATCTAAAGATGTTCGAAGTGCATCAACATGATCTTACTGAAATCTCACTTCCTCATGTCTGACGACTTTACAGAAGCCTGTTCCTTCATATGTTTTGAATAA
>NC_142933.1:12536252-12546252 GCF_046866305.1 Octopus bimaculoides
CTTGGGTATGTGCTGTGGTTTGCTGTGGTGCTCTTATGTTTACTGTATTGAAAGTGTTTTGCCTAGAATGTGTGCAGTACCCAGTAGTGCAATTTTCTGTATGTTATATATATTTGTAAGTCCTGGTGTTTTTGTTATGTATTTGTCTGAATATTTTTTTATTATACCTAAGGCACCTACTATGATAGGAATTGTTTCTGTTTTTAGATTCCACATTCGAGTTATCTCTATTTCCAGGTCTTTGTATTTTGAAAGTGTTTCCATTTCTTTTAGAGAAACGTTGTCATCTGCTGGTATTGAAACATCAATTAGAAGGCATTTTTTTCCTTCATGATCTTTGACAACTATATCTGGTCTATTTGCCTTAATTTCTCTATCCGTGTGTATTGGCATATCCCAGAGTATGGTTGCTTTCTCGTTTTCTGTGACCTTTTCTGGCGTGTGTTTATACCATCTTTTTTCTGTTGCTATTCCATAATGTTGGCATAGCTTCCAGTGTATATAGGTCCCAGCTCTGTCGTGTCTGTGAATCCGCCGCATGTTATCAAAGTGACGATGGGGTACCTATCATGACTACCCGTCTAAAAAGGGTATACCAGGCACATGCATCACAACCATATATGTATGTACGACACGGTGATCTCATATCAAGATAGACAGCAGCTGGCCAGACAGGTAGGGTTCAGTTTGAATTTTCTTGAGGTTGAGTAACCCCCATCCGCTGAAATGGTCCCTGAATAAAAGTCGTTTAAGGATAATCAATGATATGCCCATGCTTTCAATGGTGAATAATTCACCTTCAAAGGCTTTCTCAGAGCTCATGGCTATGATGTTCCCTGAATACTTCTGCTTATGATCAGATGATAAGATCAAGCAACTGACAAACAAACCTGTGGTATTGAGCAGATAAATATATATTTTTCTTTTGCACGAAGAAGAAACAAACACGTGATAACACTTCTAATTAGTTCATATCAGGAACAACGAGAGCCACAGTCTGGTATTGCACGAGGGCTTTATTATTATTATTATTATTATTATTAGTAGTAGTAGTAGTAGTAGTAGTAGTAGTAGTAGTAGTAGTAGTAGTAGTAGTAGTAAGGCGGCGAGCAGGCAGAATCGTTAAGCACGCCGGTCGGAATGCTTAGCGCTATTTCGTCTGCCGCTCCGTACTGGGTTCAAATTCCGTCGAGGTCGACATTGCCTCACTTCCTTTCTGGGTCGATAAATTAAGTGCCAGTGAAACACGGGGGGCGGGGCGGAGGGTCGACGTACCGACTTATCCCCTCCCTCAAAATGGCTGCCCTTGTGGCGAAATTTGAAACCGTTATTATTATTATTATTATTATTATTATTATTATTATTATTAATAATAATATTTTATTGTTGTTGTTGCTGTTATTATTATTATTATTATTATTAAACACGAGACAGCATTTAATAACGAGCATTTGGTTTGGATCACATTTTATCTTTTAACTTTAGTGAAAAAAAAAAAAGAAGTGATTGAAAATTTATCTTCACTCATTGAAAGCATTAAAGAAATAACTAGCAGAGCTGGATGTATCGATCAAAAGAATTTTAGATTCAGTATCAAGGTTATCAGGTGCGAGGGCTTTTGCAGCCATATTAGAATACAGGAGGTCAGGGTTTTTTTTTTCCTATTTTGTTGCCGAAAAATTTCCCATGAGGCCAAAGCAAACAAAATCCAAGACACCCGCTGTAAGGAACGTCTACTTATATTTTTGAGAAAACGCCACACTTTCTGGGCAAAAGAACAGAAGCATAAAATGGGAAAATATAACAAGATTGAGATGTGTTTTTCAATATTTTTGGCTGTGTGGTAAGTAGCTTGCTTACCAACCACATGGTTCCGGGTTCAGTTCCACTGCGTTGCACCTTGGGCGAGTGTCTTCTACTATAGCCTCGGGCCGACCAAAGCTTTATGAGTGGATTTGGTAGACGGAAACTGAAAGAAGCCGGTCGTATGCATGTGTATATATATATATATATATATATATATATATATATATATGTGTATGTGTGTGTATATGTTTGTGTGTCTGTGTTTGTCCCCCCAACATTGCTTGACAACCGTTGCTGGTGTGTTTACGTCACCGTAACTTAGCGGTTCGGCAAACGAGACCGATAGAATAAGTACTAGGCTTCTAAAGAATAAGTCCTGGGGGTCAATTTGCTCGACTAAAGGCGGTGCTCCAGCATGGTCGCAGTCAAATGACTCAAAGAAGTAAAAGAGTAAAAAGAGAATTGTAAATGTGTTGTAAACACTGTAACACAGTGGTAAGAGGGGCAGACGACAAGGCTTTATTTTTGAACCAGACCTTTTCTTAGCCTGTCAGATTTATAAACATGTCTCGGATGTATGGATATATATGTTTCGGATGTATGGATATATATGTTTCGGATGTATGTACGGTTGCAGAATTGTTTAATTTTAAAATAAAGGTATTCATTTCTACTCTAGGCAAAAGGCTCGAAATTTTTGTGGGGAGGGGGGGGGGGCAGTCGATTAGATCAACTCCGTACACAACTGGTACTTAATTTATCGACCCCGGAAGGATGAAAAGCAAGGTCGACTTTTTTTGAACTCAGAGCGTAAACACAGACGAAATACCAATTTCTTTATTGCCCACCGGGAGCAAAACATAGAAATGGACAGAACAACTGATGGGATCAGTAAATCGATATGAATTTTCATAAAATATGACTTTTAAAAATTAAATGAAATATAAAAAACAAATCGAATGAAATTAACAATACAGGGACAATAGAAATGAAACGATGATCAGGCCACGCTCCGACCCCACAAGCCCCGATCTATTGCTGGCACCTTTTTTTTCCCCTTTTTTTCCGTCTATTCACACGGTTCCTAGCACGCACAACACTCGTGCAACATGCTTCCATCTCTTTTGGAACGTACACTCCGACAGACATCTCTTTTCCAGCCACACCAAACAAACGAAATTCCACTAAGGAGTATTATTTTTACGATTTTCAAAAGCTTCTTCGAATGCCATAAACACTATAGATTGTAAGTTCCGTTATGGGAGTAAATATGTAAAAGACGAGAGTAAGAGATGCGAGAACGCTTGCGCTGCCACACACACGAACGCACGTACATACACCCACACACACACGCACATGCCCGTGCACACATACGCTCTTACGTACACATTGAATGTGCCGCTACTAGCAATACATGTTCCACGTTAAGGTGACCAGCTGCCATAATCGTTAGCATGCTGGACGAAATGCTTAGCGTCGCTACGGTCTGAGTTCAAATTCCGTCGAGGTCGACTTTGCCTTTCATCCGTTCGGGCGTCGATAAATTAAGTACCAGTTGCGTACTGGGGTCGATCTAATCGACTCACTCCCTCAAAAAAAAAAAAAAAAAAAATTCCGGGCCTTGTGCCTAGAGAAGAAAAAAAAATGTTCCACGGTATATTTAATCACGTTTTGAATTAATGTCAGTTTATCACACACATACGCACACATACCGAGATATACACATACAGTAATAGATGTAATAAAAATAAATGCGCTCTTTTAAAGTTTAGCCAGGTTCATGGGCCCGGTTTCCCGGTTTCAATGATGTGTGTGTTCCGCAGCTGGACGGGACGCCAGTCCATCGCAGCGTTGCTCATTTTTGCCAGCTGAGTGGGCTAGAGCAACGTGAAATGAAGTGGTTTGCTCAAAAACACAACGCATCGCCCGGTCCAG
Source organism: Octopus bimaculoides (assembly GCF_046866305.1). Classification (NCBI taxonomy): domain Eukaryota; kingdom Metazoa; phylum Mollusca; class Cephalopoda; order Octopoda; family Octopodidae; genus Octopus; species Octopus bimaculoides. The sequence continues at coordinate 12,539,994 of NC_142933.1, forward strand.
GAATCGAAACCACAATCTTACGATCATGATGCTGACACCCTAACCACTAAGCTACACGCCTCCACACAGTAATAGAGACATGACTCTTATTTCTATATACCCCCCCCCCCCACACACATTGTTATTTTGTCTCTGTTCAAGTGTAAGATGAAATATCATTACATGCAGTGTATGTAATCTAAGTGAAGCGAAGACAGAAGGAACGGATACCAAATTATATCTACCATTTGATTCAGAGCTAGTTTATGTTATTTTCTCTCTACGGTGTTCACTAATGATACTCATATATCACATAACACTATATTATATATGTCACTGGTCTATCTCAGAAACATATCTGTGTGTATCATTCTTCACCAAATGTATATTTATCCAGTTGACATCTTCACACTCTGGACAATCTAATCGATATTAGCTGACTGTTTACTACATATCCTATGCATTATAATGATTCGTAAAATATATGATGCTCTGCTAACGAAGGACGTTGTGTTATTTTGTTTGTTTTTCTTTCTGTGTGTTGTGGCGAGAGTACAACACCCACTGACGAGAATAAACGGGACCGCTACATATAAATGGTAGTGGACTGATGTAGTCGGCAGTCAACAGCCGCTAAAGGGTGGGTTAAGGATGCAATGGATAAAGATGTGTAGGCGCTGAGGTTGAGGCACCTCTGGCTCTACCTGGAGAGTGAGCGGGTGTGGTCTCCGTTCGCTGATGAGATATTTCCCAGGTTCACCTCATTTGGTGAACTGAAATGCTGGATCAGGCGTAGACCAAGGCTGGGAGCTTGGCAAGCAGCGTGTCCACAGGCGCTGGTGCTTCTCTCTCGAACGAGCAATGCCGGCGGAGGGGGTACCACCTCGGCGTACTGCAAGTGTGATGACGACTTGAGGGAAACTCTGGGTTTTGATGAAAGTCAGCGCGAGACCTATCGACAACATCCAGATGTCTCTGCCTTGGCTGTGGTTCCGAAGTGTCTTGCAAGTTCGGGATAAACTCGCGAGGCACGGCGTCATGGTTTCGCCTGCGTGCCCACGTTGCGGGCAGAGCAACGACACTGTTCTGAATGCAACCTTACAGTCTCCTTGTCTCTCGGACCTGTTAGTTTCTAGCGAACGGATACTGTCGCAGCTGGAAAGAGTACAGCTGTCAGCCAAATCGATTAAGATCGTTCCGTCGTCTCCTCTAAAAGGAGAAGAGAAATTCTGCTTTCTAGCTGTAATAGCTATAGCGAAAGAGGTGATATGGAAGACGCGTAGAAGAGGTATCGCATCAGGCACCTTCGTTTCCGGGCATGCTACGGTTAACCTCTTTTTATATCACCTAAGAGGGAAAGCATGTCTTGAGAAGAAAGGCCTGACGTCAAAAAAGTACGAAAGAAGATAGAAAGTAATTCAAAATTTGGGTATGTAAGTGCCAAATTAAGGGGGTTAAAAAATGGATGAAGTAAACGGTTCGACGCTGGAATGTAGTTGGTGGGGTCCAAAACCCATTCCGCGTCCATTCATTCATTTTTTTTGTTTTCATTTTCATCCGAAATTATAATGTATTTATTCATTTATGTAATATCATTCGATAAGTCCTCGACGCCGTTTTTGTCCAGTGTATTGTCCCATTTTTGTTTAACGTTTCTAGTTGGAATAAAATCATCATAGTTTGGTCTTCGAAGTCAAGGTACGGTTTACAGTTTGAGTCAGTGTGTTGGAAATATTGATTGTAGGTTCGTAAAAGACTATTGGTTCACTGCGTGTTTATTACTGCCGCTGTTTCTATTTTGTATTGCTATAACACTGTTACAGTATGTTATTCATCTTTTGTCGATTATATCAACCGTTCTACGATATTGGAATCGCAAGGATATAAGGCTATGTTAAACTTATTCTTTACAAGCAACTTCACAGCTGTTGTTCTCATGATCTTCCTATTCACCTGACGCAAGTGGCGACTGCGACTGATAAGGGACACAGTTACTTGATATACTGAGCGATAGTCACGATGAAGATGTGACGATATGGCTCGAATACTGTTCGAAATGACGACATAATCCTGGATTACTTTGAGTACCCTATAAACGGATGGTTGACAGATAACTATTTGGATTCACGATTTGCGAGAAAAAACCCCCAGCTAAATCTACTCCAAGGCATTCTACCATCTTAGATGCGAAGGACTACATGAAGAAGAGAGCCCTTGGTGCGATATAAAGAGGAATATCTACACGGTTACGCTTGAACTGTAAAAAAGAATTAGTGAGATTTCTTTCAACCATAACTGACTTTGATAAAGTTTGAACACTGCAGCTTGTATACTAGCCCTGATGAACTGTCTGAAAATACCAAGGGATGGCTACGGCTGAAATATGGTTTTACAAATAAACAGAAACGAATATCTACCACCTATATTATTATCGTTCTCTCGAACGATACTAAAATAGCTGTGGTAAGCAGTCGCTCGAATAGTACTAGTTACAGGGAATTGAATTACCCTGGCTTGATATTACGCGCATGCGCTTTCAAATGGGTGAATGGGGGTCCCAGGACTCTAGCAGATCGTCGTCAGACACAGCAGCAAAAAGGAAAATAAATCTTCTATCGTTTTTGCTTTAATCATTTATTTGTTTCAGTCAATAGACTGCGACCATACTGGGGCATTACTTTGAAGAATTTTTAATCAAATGAATCGATCCCATTGCTTATTTGTTTTTTCAAGCCTAATACTTATGAACCTAAGTTACAGGGACGTAAACACACCAGGACCGGTTGTCAATCCACAAACGCACTCGCACACACACATGCAATCATGCAGAAACACACACACACACACACACACACACACACACACACACACACACACACACACACACATATATATATATATATATATGCAAATATATTAACGACGGGCTTCTTTCAGTTTCCGTCTGCTCAATCCACCCACAAAGTTATGTTCGGCCCGCGGTTATAGTTGAAGGCACTTGCTCAAGATACCATGCGGTGGGACTGAACTTGGAACCATGTTGTTCGGAAGTAAGCTTCTTACCACGCAGCCGCACCTCTTCATCGCCCACTATCAACACAGAAATGCAATGGAAGTGCGAAGAATTAACGCTCAGCTCATTTACGACAAAAGCAGTTAGAAAGTAAGAAACGACTAATTCTTCAACTACAGTAACAAGAACAACATTGTAACTCGTAACCAAACTGACGGGAGCGCCCTCCCACACAAACACACAAATGGAAAACAAATGTCTTTAAAAAATTCAACAAACATCGGGCATATGCAACCGGAAGTAACAACAGCCGCGTGAACAATTGAGAAACTACAACAATAACAACAATAACGGCAACAAAACGAACTTAACTACCTTACCTCCCTTTAAAAATACACTCAAATGTTTTCAGTGTGGTAAATAGAGAGAACATTTTTGAGGAATTACATATCAAGATGCAATGATAGAATATAAACAGAAGGTTCTTTTTCCAAGAATTTGTTTTCTGAATTCCTAAAAACACACGACTGCTGAAGACGTTTTATACACACTAATATAAAGCAGCATCGAAAAACTAATACACTAACATATAGCATCTAAAAATGCCTGGTGAACTAATGTCATTTAAGAGGAAGAAGAAAGGATCCCTTTCGAGTCATAGCACCGGTTTGCCGGTTTCTGTGGCCCATATATCCCCCGGTACATGAAGCTTTCCATGTAACATATTTCCTGAAGAGAATACCCTTCCCAACCTGTTTCTTCATCTTTCACGAATCGCCATCATCGTACTTTCAGTAGGGTTTCTAAATGTACGTAACCTTAAGTCAACCTGGAAAGAGGATTACTTGATTAAATGATCTTTACATATAAATGTGGGAGACATCATCGAAAAGTAATTTTAAGACCAAACGATTCTGCGCTAATTTTTGACCACCACGACGTGTATGCATCTTTTAATTGTTGCAAACTGAGTGGCGGGATAGCAGATTGGTTTTGAAAGACTGAATCATTGGTTACGAGCGTGGTTCCTGGACAGAGATGCTAAATTATTAATTTCGACATGAAAAGAAGTGTAATTGGTACTTTTAGACAAGTAGGTGTTTGTGCCTTGGGAAAGGGGTTCAGATTTCTCTTCAGCCGTCTGGAAGCTTTGTTGAAAAAGTCTTTAGTTCGGTCTGGAGGCTGATATAACATGTTGCGCCCATACTGAGACTTTTCCGACTGTGTGAGTTACCAAGTTCTCGAAAGTACTACTGTAGACGTAGCACAAAGTCCTCAAGTCGTCTGAAGTCGTCTGAGGTCATCGTTTGACAGATCCAAGTATATAAAATGATGTGGTAATAATGACAAATTTCTGTCTATGAGGAACCGAGATAGACATATTCAATTCGGTTCCAAACAAAACTCTTTCAGATATTTATTCTCAGCTTACTCAGTCGTTCTTTGAGGACAGCGGGTGATTATGGGAAGGCAATTTAATGCCTCCTTTGGAAGCTTGCTTTGGCTTATGACAAAAGATGAAGATTTCTGAGAAAATTCGATAGCACCAGCTGAAATATGAATAATAGTAAGTGGTTTTATAAGTTGCATACGGTCCAGCTTCGATGGTTTGCCAAATGAACTTTACGCGTATATACACGACATATTTGCTAGTGTCTTGGTAAGCATCTATAGGAACTGGCAGCAGCATGAGAGTGTATCCAGATTTGTGATCTGCAGAGTGGTAGTTCTGCTGATGAGAGATGCGAAGAAGGCGGGGGATGATTTGACAAATTCTCTCTCGAACCTCTATTGAATGCACAGTTTAAGATTTTGATCAAAACGGTAGAAAAGAAATTTGCATTTATCATCAGTTTTGTAGTTGATAAAGCACTGACCAGCGGAATCAAATGCATATCAATCTATGATATCGTTCACCTCATGATAAACAGCATAGAGTGCGGTTAATAAACCTGAATTGATCAAAGTGGATGAATCAATCATTTGTAATACGACCGACAACGCTTACTTCGTACATCTGCAATCTGCAGAAAACAGGTTTTGATCGCGTTTCAAGTGGCCGCATCGCTTTATTTTCTCGGGGTTATTTTCTCAGACTAAATTTCCACATATCGCAAACCATCTTGAATTATAACTTCGATTCCCAAATGTGTTCCCATTCTATATAGTGACTCGGAAGCCACTACAGGCGGGACCTGCAGGTGTTGTAGGGACATCTAGTTCGAGATTGGATTGATAAAATTAGTGAAGTCGCGGACCTTATTTCATCTACTCAGCCGTCCATCTAAATTTATGATATAGTGTTTATCATTCATTCTTTACTTGTTTTATTCATTGAACAGAGGCCAAGCTGGGGCACTATCTTGAAGAGATTTCGCTGATTAAATAGCCCCAATTCTTTTATTGTTTTACTTGTTTCAGTCGCTTGACTGCGGCCATGCTGGAGCACTGCTTTTAGTCTAATAGATCAACCCCAGGACTTATTCTTTGTAAGTATAGTACTTATTCTATCCATTTTTTTTTGGTCAGTTACGGTGAAGCAAACACACCAACATTGGTCCTCAATCGATGGTGCGGGGACAAACACAAACACACACACACACACACACACACATATACGACGGGCTTCTTTCAGTTTCCGTCTACCAAATCCACAGACAAAGTTTTGGCTGACCCGAGGCTATAGTAGAAGGCACTTGCCCAAGGTGCCACACAGTGGGACTGAACCCGGAACCATGTGAACCATGGGAAACAAGCGTCTTACCACACAGTCACGCCATATATACCCTTTTAAAGTCTAGCACATATAGATGTCACAGTTCTAAATTTAAGAGATGAGGAATTATGTACATTATTTACATTATTTACATTTGACGGATATTTGTCCTCATTTGGTTTGTTGTTAACACAACGTTTCGGCTGATATACCCTCCAGCCTTCATCAGGTTCGAAATTTCCCCAAGACACCTGATGAAGGCTGGAGGGTATATCAGGCGAAACGTTGTGTTAACAACAAACCAAATGAGGACAAGTATCCATCAAATGTAAATAATGTAAATAATGTACATATTGATGTCTTTGCGAACCGCTTCCACACAATCTCATTCTAACAAATTCCCTCACAGGTCTATAAAAGGAGATAATTGCTCTAGATGTTGCGCAGTGGGACTGAACTCGCAAACATGTGGTTGAATGCGAGATTCTTAAACACACAGCTGTGTTTGTGATATGTTACTGACGATTATTGTTTTTTTCTTCTCCATAAAA
>NC_142933.1:12548752-12551252 GCF_046866305.1 Octopus bimaculoides
ATAATCCCTCTTTCTTTCATGACTTCTCTCTCATTCTCTCTATTCGCAACATTTTTTAAAATCGTTATCTCTTTGAAGCTTTCTATTTCTAAGTTTTTATCTCTTGATCAAAATCACTTATCAATATATCAATCTTATTTCCCAACCCCCCGTGTCTCTCGAGACATCTTTCATATTTTCTCTATTCACATGCTACCCCTTTCTCTCACTCTCTTTATCTATCTATCTATCTATCTATCTATCTATCTATCTATCTATCTATCTACATATATATGTATATAAATATATATGTACACACATACACACGCACATAGACATACATACATTCTTTTAATCTTTCATTTTTTACTTGTTTCAGTTATTTGACTGCAGCCATGCTGGAGCACCGCCTTATCAATTCCATTTCGGTTTTAACCTTGTAGTTTGCTTTATAAAGCCCGTATGCAGGTATTGGCTATCAGATATAACTAAACATCGGCAATGTATCGATTTATTAATGACATATAATAAAATCCGTAAATAACCGTAGAATTTATATAAATATTGACAAAAAGAGCGGAGTGAACTATTCGTTTTATTACATAATACAACAATTGTTTCATCGACACTTTACCACAAGATTATTGCCACAGTAATATTACATAACTTTTGAAAAATTTTACATCGTCTCAGTATTGGCTTATCATTGCTGGAGAATATCGCCTCTTCAGGTTTATGTATGAAATTTGATTTTATACAGATGCCTGATGAGTCGGTATTTTCCGGCATTGTTAAACTTATACTAATACGATGTATTATTTGTCTTTTTTTATACAGTGGGTGGCTGAAAGGTTGCCCCGATTTCAACGTGTAATAAAATATAAAGCAAAGAAACAAATTTGTATTTCTAACAAATGCACGATGTTCTCCACAGTAGGCCATGGTGGATACTACCTAAAACAGAAAAACAACATGGCTGTTAACGAATTGCATAGAAATACAAATTGTTTTCATGCCTTTTCATGTGTCTGTTTGTATTTTTTTTTTAGCCTTTAAAATCAGGGTGACCTTTCTGCCGCAAACTGTATAATAATATTGCAGCAATAACATTGAAAAAAATTACAGAATAAAACTAATTCTCTACATTCCGTTTATAGATGTACACATATTTTCTTATCTATCTATCTATCTATCTGTGTATCAACCTACGTACCTAGATGTCTCTATACAATATATATATATATATATATATATATATATATATATATATATATATATATATATACGTACATACACACACACATGTATGTATCTATCAATTTTTATATGCAGAAGCAACACACACACACACACACACACACACACAATAAAATATGTATGTACATATACGTGATCTGATCAGTAAGTACCCGGACTGTATCCATAGTCACGAAGGTAAGGCATGCAGAGTAAAGCCGCTAGCCACAGATTGACCGTAAACTCTGCTGTGCATGCGCATTAAGTTTAAACGTTCTATCTCACTTCCGCTGTTTAATGTTCTAGATTTCCGCTGTTTACAGCAGTGCTTGGAAGAAAGGTGTGTAGCGTGTGTAGCATGACAGAGAAGGTTAAACAGAGAATCTGCATCAAATTTTGCTAAAAGCTTGGCGATACCTGCTCAGAGGCCTACGCAAAGTTTTCAAAATGTTGTCATCGTTTTCGACACAACCAAATAGGTATTGTTCAACTGAAGCCCGAGTGTCCTTTTGGTCAGTTGAAAGCAGTTTTGGCTCAAACTTGGCAGACACGCGTCTCATACCCAAATCTTCAGTTGTAATGGACTGAACTGAATCGTAACTAATCTGCACATCCTCTGATAACTCACGGATGGTGATTCGACAATTTATCGTCACAGCTGCATGCACATCTGCGATGTTTTTTCTCAGTTCTGCTGGTTCTGGATCTTCCAGAAAGTTTGTCAATATCGACATTATTTTGGCCATCTTGGAAACGTCTGAACCCCTTGTACACTTGTGCGCGGCTCATACACTCCTCTCCATACACTTTTTGCAACTTTGCGTAGACCTCTGAGCAGGTATCAACATGATAACTTTCTCTGTCATGGTCAATACATTGAAACTTAGTGCGCATGCACAGCAGAATTCAAGATTAATTTGAGCCAAGCGGCTTCACTCTGCCCGCTATAGCTTCATTACAATTGCAACAGTCCAGATACTTATTGACCAAAACTGGTATGCATATATATTATTTAATATACCCAGTATTTAGCTATGAGCTGCTAATAGTTGCATGCTATGAAAGCACAATAACTGAGTGGATTTATATATCGTCCTATGTGTCCATGTGTGTCCTACCGTCCATAGCAATACTTCTTTCTGTTTCGAATCCACATGGCTGATGTGTATTTGATCAACGTATATTTGAGTCTGAAAGATCGCTGGGAGACACAGTGCACGATATATAAATCAGCTGATTTATTGTGGGCTCACAGCATGAAACAGTTAGTAGCTCATATTTACAT
>NC_142933.1:12563752-12568752 GCF_046866305.1 Octopus bimaculoides
ATATATATATATATATATATATATATATATATATATATATATATATATATATATATATATATATATATATATATATATATATATACATACATATATAAGCAACGGGCTTCATTCGGTTTCCGTCTACAAAAACCAGTCAAAAGTCTTTGGTCATTCCGAGGCTATAGTAGAAGACACTTGCCCAAGTTAAATAATATGCGTTAGTCATTATATACACACATAATGCGATCTATATGTACTAGATAGTGTGTATCCAATAAGTAAACATATAGACGAATTATGCAAGCAAAGGTAGATAGTTAAGAATTGACGCTAGAATGATGTAGATTTGATGGTTGAATGATGTTGAATGGATGGCAGAATTGGCGGTAGAATGATATGTTAAAAACAGACTACGGTGTGTGTATGAGTTTGTATGTTTGCGATTGTTTGTGCGTGCATGTATTTTTATGTATTGATGCCTATAATCTACAGATTGCACAATATTATTTTCGCTGCACGTGAAAATGTAAACTCATCACTGGGATTCATAACATTAAATAAGATTGTTAATTAACACATCTACAGATATGTCGTTGCGTTTTGTTTTATATAATTAATTGATTATTGACACTGTATCGTAATTTTAATTATATTCCTTCTCGTATATTTCACTTTCTCTGTTTTCCCCCAATGTCTTGATAACAGCGGCAAGTTTGGGCGAGATTTCGTCAAAAAAGAAAATCACACAAATAAGAACAAAAACAAAATCGAATACATCATATATTCTTTATTCTGTCCAATGTATTCGCATTTGTTATGCATAAAACTGATCTAAATTATTGCCCTTTGAGAATTTCTTCAAAAGTAATTCTGAAGTTTTGTTAAAGTTATGCATTTTCCAGAAACGCTAATAAAAATATTGGATAGAGAAAAGTTTGACAAAATAACGTGAAAAGTATTTTTCCAATTTCTTTCTTTCTTTCTTTCTTTCTTTCTTTCATTCTTTCTTTCTTTCTTTCTTTCTCATCTTTCTCTTTCTCATCTTCTTTCTTTCTTTCTCATCTTCTTTCTTTCTTTCTCATCTTCTTTACTTTGTTTCTTTCGTTCTTTCTTTTGTCTCTATCTTTTTCTCTATTCATTTTTCTTTCTTTCTCTCTCGTTTTCTTTCTTTATTCCTTTCTTCCTCCCTTTCCTTCCTTCCTTCCTTCCTTCCTTCCTTCCTTCCTCCCTTTCATTCTTTCTTTCTTTCTTTCTTTCTTCCTTCCTTTCTTCCTTCCTTCCTTTCTTCTTTCTTTCTTTCTTTTCTTTCTTTCTTTCTTTCTTTCTTTCTTTCTTTCTTTCTTTCTTTCTTTCTTTCTAGCTTTCTTTCTTCCTTCCTTTCTTTCTTTCTTTATCGTTTTCTTTCTTTCTTCCTTCCTTTCTTATGCAACTGAAATACGTGTCGAAATCAACGCCGTTACCGTTGCCACCCGGCTCTCTTGTAACGAGAATCGGCCAGTTAAATCGCATGTCTTTGGACTTCATCCGTCTCACAACACGTACGTAAGCTTGTCGTTAGACGGCACCATCACAGAGTCCACTGAGCAGGTTCCCCCTTATCCAGCCTATATCAAAACTAACGCACCCTAAGCTATCTTTACGCCTCTAAACACTCTTCGTATTGTATACGAAGAATTTGCAAAATGCTACGTTTGACATTGCATTTAAATCCTTCTTAACGAACGTCTTCTATAAGCATTATGCATGTCTTCTGCCAAAATAGCACCGATTCCATAAATTTGAGGGGAGTGTTATTATTTGATACTGTCAACTCAAGTACTTAACTGGCCCTTTATTCAATCAACTATGTCCAGGATGAAAAACAAAGCTGACTATGGCGAGATTTGAAATTAAAACCTTAAAATAGACTCGGAACAAATACCGTAAGAAACGTTTTTCCAGCGGTCTAACACTTCCGTCAATCCCGCATCCTTCAGGAAAAGAAATAATTACATTCGTTAGTGATGTAATAATTCTTTCTAACTTTGGTACAAGGCGTAGTGGTTAAAAGCGCGGGCTACTAACCCGATTCCAGGCCGTGAACTGAATAATAATAATAATAATAATAATAATAATAATAATAATAATAATAATAACTATAATAATAATAATAATAATAATTACGATACTATGAAAATGAAAATAACCGAAGAACTGAAAACCACAGATCTTAGAATGGACCACAGATTATATCTCCCAAAAATCAAAATAGACAATAAAACAACATCAATAATAAATAGCATAAACCTGGCCGTCACGGAACTAACAACCACAGAAACAACAGGCAATATCACTGAGCTAAATGACATGATATATGCGGCAGCCATTGCAGCCACAAAAGAAGCAGGATACTCTCTCAAACCCATCCGAACAGGAGTTCTACCACCCAAACAGACCTTGTGGATAAATAACATCCAGAACAAAATTAAAAAAAAGAGAAAAGATTTATCGATTCTCAACGAAATTAGTAAACAATCAACACTACTAAGTAACAAGAAGAAAACAAAAATACTGTACAAATACAGCATTACAGAAAAAGACTTACCTGAGGCAAAAGAAAAACTAAAGCAAGACATCCTTGCCAAAGCACAGAGGATCCGCCGGTATGAGAAACGCCAACGTTTCTTTGAACAAAACAAACAGTTCAAATCCAACCCCAAAAAACTCTACCAAGAACTGGGTAAAAATAAAATAGACATTACTTCAGCACCAACAGCAGAAGAACTAGAGAAATTCTGGAAACAAATATGGTCGGTGAAGCAACAACCCCAAAAAAGTACCATTAAAACAACGAACTTAGCACCTGAGCAACTCTGGGCCCCTATAACAACTGAAGAGGTCACCCAGACACTGCAAAGACTAAGCAACTGGAAGGCACCTGGACACGACAAGATCCCCAATTTCTGGTTAAAACACCTGCCAGCATTGCATAAAAAGCTGGCAGAAAACTTTAACAACATAATAGCAGATCCAGAGACAATGCCTGAATGGCTCACAAAAGGGAAAACCATCTTAATCCCCAAATCCACGGAAACGGAGAAACCACAAAACTATAGACCTATAACCTGTCTCCCTACGATCTACAAAGCCTTTACTGCAATAATATCGCAGAGATTGAGTAAACACCTGGAAAATAACAACCTGTTTCCAGAAGAGCAGAAGGGATGCTGCAAGGGCTCATACGGCTGTAAAGATCAATTATTGATCAATAAAGCCATAACTGAAGACAGCCGCAGAAAGAAGAAAGGCCTCAGTATGGCCTGGGTGGACTACCAAAAGGCTTTCGACAGTGTTCCCCACACGTGGATTCTGGAAACACTAGCCATAAACAAGGTGGCACCAATTATCATAAAATACATAGAGCACTCAATGAACAAATGGCAGACAGTGCTACAGCTCCAAACAAAAGAGGGACTTGTGAAAACGAAAGCCATCCCCATTAGAAGAGGAATATTCCAGTGAGACACGCTCTCTCCACTCCTGTTCTGCCTGGCACTCACACCTTTAACAGAATTGCTAAATAGAACTGGATGCGGTTACAAATGCTATGGAAAAACAGTCAGGCACCTTCTATATATGGATGACCTAAAATTATATGCAAAAAACGACAAAGAGCTAGAAACACTACTACAGACAGTACACGGCTTTACCAAGGAAATAGAAATGAAATTCGGATTAGAAAAATGTGCCAAAGCAACCCTGAAAAGAGGAAAATTAGTTAAAAGTAGCAATATAACACTAGATAAAGCCAATGAAATAAGAGAACTAGACGAAAGCCAACCATATAAGTATTTAGGAGTCAATGAACTAGATAGGATACAACATACACAAATGAAAGAAAAAATAAAGAAAGAGTACTATAGACGAGTTAGATCAATACTAAAAACAGAGCTCAATGCTAAAAACAAGATAATGGGTATCAACACTTTAGCTGTCCCAGTTATAAGCTACAGCTACAACATCCTTAACTGGACACTAAACGAACTATGTAAAATAGACAGGAAAACAAGAAAAATAATGACAGGATATAGGATGCACCACCCAAAATCTGACATAGAAAGGCTATATATACAACGCACAGAAGGTGGCAGGGGTCTTATACAGCTAGAAAACTATTATAAAATAACCACCATAGGACTGCAAAAATACCTACTCCAGAAGCAAGGGAAACTAATACAAATAGCCACAAAACACGAGCAAAACAAAAAACTGTTTTCAGTATTTAAGGAAGCTGACAAATACAAACAAGAAATCAATCTACCTAACAAATACGAAGAAGAAGAAGAAGAAACAACAAAAGCTATAAAACAAATGAAATCCAAACTAAAACTAGAACAGCAACGGACCATGATAAAACGATGGCAAGAAAAGCCCCTACATGGTAAATACTGGGCTAAACTAAATGCGAAAGAAATAGACAGAGAAAAATCCCAGCAATGGCTGAGAAGCTCAGGACTCAAAGCAGAGACTGAAGGATTTTTAATTGCTGCACAAGACCAAAGCCTCCCCACCAGAAATTACCAAAAACACATAATGAAAAGAAATATAACAAGTAATTGTAGAATATGTGGAGATCGACAAGAAACAATAAATCATATTATCTCTGGATGCCCAGTCCTGGCTAAGAAGGAATATATTCACAGACACGACAGAGCTGGGACATATATACACTGGAAGCTATGCCAACATTATGGAATAACAACAGAAAAAAGATGGTATAAACACACGCCAGAAAAGGTCACAGAAAACGAGAAAGCAACCATACTCTGGGATATGCCAATACACACAGATAGAAAAATTAAGGCAAATAGACCAGATATAGTTGTCAAAGATCATGAAGAAAAAAAATGCTTTCTAATTGATGTATCAATACCAGCAGATGACAACGTTTCTCTAAAAGAAATGGAAAAACTTTAAAAATACAAAGACCTGGAAATAGAGATAACTCGAATGTGGAATCTAAAAACAGAAACAATTCC
>NC_142933.1:12576252-12578752 GCF_046866305.1 Octopus bimaculoides
TCTCTCATCTGTTTATTGTTCTGAGAATCTTCCGGAAGCCATTGTTGTATCTTTGTTGCACCACCAGTGGAATATTCGTTTCTAATAACTTAGAAATGACGTCTCGCACCAAGTATATTTTGTGCAGGAAATTTATGATAATTCACAGGTATTTAATTGTATCGATCGCTAAGGAATACAGGCCGGGGTTCACGCCAACGGTATTCAAATTAGAAAGTAAAAAAGCGTAACTCTAACTCCAGTTATTCTAAAGATTACTCTACGGAGATTCTGTTACGCATTATTCTATTTTGGTCAAATGTTGTGATACTTGCCATGCCTATAACCATTTTCTTTGATGAGTGCCGGGGACCATTGACGCATGCGCATCTCTCCCTAGAGTCTCCTGTTTCTGGCCATGATTATACATTCAACAAAAGGTCTTCCGGTCCATTCTTTGTTGTCCACTAGCCGGCAAATAGGAAAAATAGAATGGGTAGCAGTTCTTAAAAATAATTACTGGTGTCGATTTCTTCCACCAAGGCCCATCAAGGTGGTGTCCCAGCATGGCCATAGCGAAAGACTGAAACAAGTCAAGTGATATGTATGCATATATATATATATATGTGTATATATATATATATATATATATATATATATATATATATATATATATATATATATATATATATATATATATATATGTACATATACATATATATGTATATATATATATACATATACATACACACACACACACACACACACACACACACACATATATATATATATATATATATACATACACACACACACATATACACATATACACATACATACACACACATACATACTGACATGCTCTCACATATATATTTACAAACATACACGCACGCTATATAGAGATAGACAGATACAGAAATAGATAAATAAATAGCCAGGTAGATATATGGATCAATGTATACGTATGCGGTATGTTTATAAAAATATGCACATATACTTATATGTATATTTATACATACATACATACATATATATGTATACATACATACATACATACATACATCCATACATATATATATATATATATATATATATATATATATATGTGTGTGTGTGTATATATATATATATATATATATGTACTTCATATACAGACAATTACTCTCTAGTACAGTTACGTAGTACGTTTTCATCGAACATCTCCTGGCGCGTGTAAAGTCCTCACGCACACTTAACTGTGAACGTGTGTGTCTGTTTGCGTAACTAGTCTGTGTGTACGCGTACACGTCGGTGTGTTTATACGAATTACTCTTTTTTTTTGTTTTTTCGTTTTTGTTTGTCTACATATACGTAATTGCGTATATAAGTGTCTAAACATACACCTATAATAAGCCAGTTTATAACACATCGTAGTTTTCTTAATGTTTTCCCTTCTTTTCTTTTTATACAAAAAAAATACATCGTTTACTTTTACATATCCAAATATGTCATGAACTGCTAACAGCTTCGTCTAGGAGGTTGGCAACTATCCGAGATATTCCACCACCAACGACGATAAACAGATTCTTATCAAAACTTTCCTTATTATCCGTGATGTCTGAAGAGCAGTCGCTCTGCTACTCCCCTCGTATAGGTGCCATCTACGCCGTCCTTGCAGTGGTGTTAGGTTACGATATATTGCTGGGTCACTAATGGAGCAAAGAGCTTGCGTGAAGTTTGACAGGGAGAAGGACAAGGGAGGGGCAGAACCAACCACAAGTGAAAGAAAACAAAACACGTTTACTCACAGCACGCAGCCGTGAACTTTTTACATATACACACACATGAATATACATGTGCACTTACACACACAAACCCACACATATATACATATACATTTATACATATGAATGTATGTATATATATATATATATATATATATATATATATATATATATATATATATATATATATATATATATATATATTCAAGAATGTATGTGTTTGTGTGTATGTATATACTGTGTATATACTAGTCAACGCATTTATGTGTGCGTGTTTTGACGGTGTATATGAGTGCAAATAGGTTAAAAACACAAACACGATTATAGATAAGCAGAAAAATAAATGCATTTAAATGCAGATACGTATATGTCTACGCATGTAGTTATTGTCATTTATTGCTATGTATACATTCACGTATACATGTATGCCTGTGTATATATATACAAACATACATACATACATATATACATATACACATATAGATACAGATACATACACACATATATATGTATATATACACATATATTTACACATACATATGTATCTATGTATATATACTTACATATATGTATGTATATTTATATATATATATATTTGTATACATATATATGTACTCACACACGCATATACATACATACACACACACACACACACGCATATATATATATATATATATATATATATATATATATATATATATATATATATATATATATACATATATATATATATACATATATATATACATACATGT
>NC_142933.1:12581252-12583752 GCF_046866305.1 Octopus bimaculoides
TTCTTTTAAGCTCTGGAAATGAACTCGGGAGGCTGTGCCTCCAACAAGGTGTTTCGCAATATCCTGAAGTCCAGGAAATTCTTCGTGTGGTAAATATTAAGAGGAGCAAATTAGTTGCTCAGTTTAAAACATCACTAAACAAGCGACGTCGTGTCAAAAAGTCAGCCTGAACAAACAGATCCGTCGCCTATTGTTACCATGAGTGCTTTAATGATAAGCCATAACTCATATTAGATCGGTCATCGCCCGTGGCAAGGACCGCATTACCCAGTGGAGAACCAGACTGGGGTCGCAAAGTCTGTTGCTTGAAGAGACTCACTCTCAAAAACAAAACAAAAAAGAACTAAAAGGTAACCAGAACATGGATAACCCTTACCCTAGACCTATAGTGACACCGCCAAAAACACAACCTAAATCGAAATGCATAAAATGGACTACAGAGGATTATAGAGATGTGTTGAAAGCTCTCTATACAGCCCTACGGAACCCAAACAATAACCTCATTGTAAAGACATACACGTCAGGGAGAAACTTTGTAGGCAACGGAGTACGCAAATACAAAGACGCAATTAAATTAAGTAATGTACGCAGAGACATCGTTAAGAATAAAAGGTTAAATGACGCTGAAATTAGCCAAATTAGGACACAAATGGTAGACCTAATGAAAACAACAATTCAGATGAAATAGGTGACAGATGCACAGAAACAAGTGTACGAACAGTACATCCCAACGAGGAAGCTGAATAAAGAATGGCGAAGAACAGGTATGCGGAAAAAGAGAAAGTAGATCTACTTCAAGAACATCAGAATAGAAATGGCACAAAATTTGAGGTGAATAATAAAGAGGAGATCATAGAAGCAAAAGAAGATATTATCAGAGAACTCGGCGAGATTGATTTTACTGACAAAGCAAAAGAAGTGAACCGCTAGCAAAGCTCTGAAACAACATCAAAAAAAACAAAATTGGGGGTAATGAGGGAGGAGGAATGATGCAGGTAGAACTGTGCTATAAGACCCCCACAATAGCAATAAACAAGAGCTTATCTAGTATAGAGGACTGGATGTTGCGGCTTGTGCGCAAACAAGAAAGCAGCAAAAAATCACATTCGATTGTCAAGGAAGCTTGCAAATTCGGAAGGGAACTTGGAATTAATCCTGAATTAGATGAAGAACCTGACACTACTGCCACCACACAAACAAAACGGATCAAACAGACTGCACAAAAGATCGGGAAGAAACGAATTGAGGACCAGTGGAGCCAGAAGCCTCTTCACGAACAATATATACTACGAAGTCGAACTGCTGATGTAGACCAAGCTGAGAAGTGACTGAAAGCAGAGACTTAAGGTTTCTTACTGGCGGCACAAGATCAAAGCTTCCTTACAAAAAACTATCAGGCTAACATTCTACAAAACGGCTCTGACTCTAAATGCAGATTCTGCGATAAATTTGATGAAACAATAGGCCATTTCATGTCGGGATGTCCTACGCTGACACCAAACGAATACAAAAATCGTCACGTATGGTAATGAAAAGTGAAAGTGACATCCAATTTTTGCTGTAGTTATTTGTCTTTGATTTAACAATGTGTCTATGTATCTATGTATTAATTCTTCTTTCGATTTATGTATCTACTGTTTCTCTCACTTTCTCTCTTTCTCTCTCACTTCTTCTATGTGCTTTTTCTCTCCCACTTTTCATCTAAAAGTGTGAGTATGCATCTATTTATCTACTTTTCTTTCGTTGTATGCTTCAGTCTACTCAGAAAATCAGAAAATACTGATCATTAGGGAGAGAGAGTGAGAGTAAGAGAGAGAGAGAGAGAGAGAGAGAGAGAGAGTAAGAGTGAGAGAGAGAGTAAGAGAGAGAGAGTAAGAGAGAGAGACTAAGGGAGAGAGAGAGTAAGAGAGAGAGACTAAGGGAGAGAGAGAGTAAGAGAGAGAGACTAAGGGAGAGAGAGAGTAAGAGAGTGAGAGAGAGAGAAAGGGGTAGACAGACAGTCAGAGGGAGAGTGTGTGTTAGAGAGAGAGAGAGAGAGAGAGAGAGAGAGAGAGAAAGAAAGAGAGAGAGAGAGAGGGGCAGACAGAGAGAATAACTGTCAGACAGATAGATAGAGCGGCAACATTTCTTTGTGCAATTTCCATATTTTCAACGTCTTTATCATATATCGTCGAAAACGAAATGTTTTCCAGTGTTATCTGTATGATGATGGTGATGATGATGGTTCCATTCTCTTTCACTATTATTCTCTATCCACCCGCTTCCTTCACTCAATCTATCTCTCTAAATCCCCTCTCCCTCCTCTTTGACTCCTTGCCTGTAACTGTCCTCCAGCGTTTAACGCGCTATATTTCCCTTACCTCTCAGCGTTATCAATCTACCCCACTCTCAATATATAAATATATATATACATATATATAATAATATTAGGGACAAAATCCAAATTACAGGTAAAAACTCAATTAAAATCAATTTATAAAAAAATAAAATTAAATTGAGC
>NC_142933.1:12593752-12601252 GCF_046866305.1 Octopus bimaculoides
TACGAATACTCTTTGCCATATATTTGATTAAAACCCTTGAGCGCATTTCCTCACATGGGCGTTGTCGAGAGACAATATTTAAAAGAAAATAAAAATTTGAAACGGAAAAAGAACTGTTATCATTCAACTTGAGCTTAGAGATAAAAAAAACAAAAAAACTATCTGAAACAATACTTCAAATCTTGAATCGATCTATATTCAAAAGATCAAAATATCCGATTCAAATTTGGCGTGAGGCCAGAAATATTTAGAGAAGAGATAAGTCGATAACATGAACTCCTGTACTCAACTGGTATATGTTTTATCGACCTGTAAAGGGATAAAAAGTAAAGTCGACCTCGGCGGAATTTGAACTTCGAACGTAAAGACAGACGAAAAACTGATAAGCATTTCCCATGGCATGCTAACGATTCTGCCATCTCGCCGCCTTAGATAAATATATTTATATCTTTATTGCACACAAGCGGCTAAACATAGAGGGGACAAACAAGGACAGACATTGACCCACATTGACCCCAGTGCGTAATTGGTACTTATTTAATCGATCTCGAAAGGATGAAAGGTAAAGTCGACCTCGGCGCAGTTTGAACTCAGAACGTAACACTCTACAAAATATCGCTAACGTCTCTGCCAGCTCGCTGCCTTAAATAAATATATTTATTTCTTTATTGCCCTCAAGGGGCTAAACATAGAGGGGACAAATTACAGACGGTCAACATTTTCTCAAACACGTAATTGATGCAATGAGGTTTTGAGAAAGTCGTTTGATCAATAATGAATAATGAATAATGGGACTAACATATAAATGTGATCCTTAATATTGGGTTCGTATTTTGGCACAAGGCCAGCAATTTCGGCGGAAGGTGCAAGTCGATTACATTGACCTCAGTACTCAACTGGTACTTATATTATTGAGTCCGAAAGGATGAAATTAGACCTCAGCGGATTTTGAACTCAGAATAAATGGATTAAGTCGATTACATCGCATATATATATATATATATGCGATAGTAACGTTTCTCATATATATATATATATATATATATATATATATATATATATATATATGCGATGCTAACCTTTCTGCTATCTCGCCGCCTTAAATAAATATATTTAAAATCATACTACAGGAAATGTGAGAAAAACATTAAAAATCTTTTCATACTTTAATCGATAAGTGGCGTCATTGTTGCTATCGTTATCGGTTAATCAAACTTCATTAATCAAACTTCATTAAGTCAAACTTCATTAAGCAAAACTAGGATCAAAAGATGGCTCCCAGACATATCAAGGGTGGTCTTTTCACATATGACCCTGGTATGTAAGGTTGCTCTATTTATTGTGCATCGTGTGTTTTAAGGAGTTAGACTATAATTTGACAGATATTTTTTATCTCTTTCTTTATTTCTTAAATTCTTCAGTCACTGGACCGTGCCCATACTGGGGCATCTTCTGTAAAAGTCTAGTTTGGAAAAGTTTATGTATACACACATATATATAATTGTTTGTACATGTATTTATGTGTGTACGTACGTACGTGCATATATACATGCATATATACATGCATACATACATACTTCTATCCATCCATATCTCCATCCATCTCTACATACATACACACATCCATCCATCCATCCACCCATCCATCCATCCATCCATCCATCCATACATACATGCTCAATGGAGACAGAAAAATATAGCTGTCAAGAAATAATTCATTATTAGGGGCAGCTCTGTGAATCTCCATACAGATATACTTACTAACAGAAGACAAATGGGAAATCAAAGGGGATTGAGCACCAGAGCAGAAGCAATTCTACGTTCTGAGTTCAAATTCCGCCGAGGTCGACTTTACCTTTCGGGGTCGATAAATTTATATACCAGTTGAGCACCAGAGCAGAAGCAAAATCGCGGATTAAAACACTAAGTTTTATGGAAAACGCTGAATATATATATAGATACGTATATTAGTAAGGTAAGTAATTAAGAAAATGTGACTTTGCCAATAGAATATTAAACACGATTGGCAGTCCACAGAATCGGTAAAATACGATACCATATACAATGTAGGATATGTACGTTTAATATTATTAAGCTCTTCTAAGGCGGCGATCTGGCAGAGTCGTTTGGATGGAATGCTTAACGGTATTTTGCCCATTTCTACGTTCTGAGTTCAAATTCCGCCGAGGTCGACTTTACCTTTCGGGGTCGATAAATTTATATACCAGTTGAGTACTGAGATCGAGGTAATCGACAATCCCCCTCCCCCAAATTTCAAGCCTTCTGCTTATAAGAGGAAAGGATTTCTAGGCCTTTCTCTTTTCAAATTTTGTAATTAATCGAATGATTAGAATACCTGATTGCTATTGTTCTTGTTTTTTTTTTTAATTAATGGTGGTTTAAATTTTTTGTACAAGGCCAGTAGTTCCCAGGGAAAGAGTAAGTCGACTACATCGACCCCACTGCTCAGCTGGTACTTATCTTTTTAACCCCGATAAGATGGAAAAAGTAAAGTCGACCTCGGTGGAATTTGAAATCAGAATACAATGACAGACGAAAGGCCGCTTAGCCTTTTGTTCTGTACGCTAACAATTGTACCAGCTCGTCTTCTATTGCTCTTTCTGTCTAATATTAGAACTCACTTGACGGTGGGTGAGCTGGCAGAATCGTTAGCACGCCGAACAAAATGCAAGCGGCATTTCGTACGTCTTTATTTTGAGTTCAAATTCCGCTGAGGTCTACTTTCATCCTTTCGGACTCAATAATATAAGTACCAGTTGAGTACTGTGGTCGATGTAATCGACTTGCGCCCTCCGCCGATATTCCTGGCCTTGTGCCAAAATACGAATCCAATATTAAGGATCACATTTATATGTTAGTCCTGTTATTCATTATTCATTATTGGTCAAACGACTTTCTCAAAACCTCATTCGATCAATTACGTGTTTGGGAAAATGTTGGGCTTCTGTAATTGAATGTGTAAAAAGAAAATGTTTACAGGAAGATGATAGTGAGACTTATTTTGAATCCTTGTGACAGTTTCCGGTTGTTAAATACACCCAATGATTAACTAATGACTTAAACCGGACACTGTAATGTACGTGCCAGACATGATTAAAATCTATCATCCTAAACACATGATTTTGGGTTCGATTCCAGCAGCAGCTCTTTGGTTATGTGATTTTACTATGGTCTGTAACCAAAGTAGTTGTGTAGGAGTAGGAGGGCACCGATAAGTATGGAGGCCGCTTGCATAAGCTCGAATAAAACCGACCTCGGATATAGTTCTCGGATATTCGATTTGAAAGTGTTTTTTTTTTTTTTGCGGGCGGAACTTCTATGGCAGATTAACTCAACACCCGTTTGAATACCGACATTTCCGTCCAGATTATATTCTCGGATATCTATTCTCCTATAAGCATGTGCTAAAGGACTCTTCGTTCATCTCTATACATGTGCCTAAGCATAAAAAAAAAAGGAGTAGATAGAAAAACAAAAGAAGGCCTATAATGAAGTTTTCGCGCACAAGAATTAAAACAGTTGTTCCACTGGACACGTAGCGACCCCTAAGCTAATTATTCAATTGCAAGAGGGCTTCCCGGCGGGTTTCATTATTCTTCTCTGTGGCTGCAGAAATTCCACAACTGGTGAAAGTCAGGTCATTCCTCAACGAATAAAGGAATATATGTGACGGAAATCGAATGCCTGCACCTGAATGGAACTTGTAACAATATTTCTTTCTTTATTTCTTTATTTCTTTCTTTATTTATTTATTTATGCATGGTTATGTAAATATTTTTCATAATTTATGCTGCTTCATACAAAGCGTTACGGCAGCAAAATCTTCAAAGTATATAATGTGATATAATATTGATATTCATATGGCTCTTCTTGACAATGATAATCTTCATTGTTATTATTATTATTATTATTATTATTATTATTATTATTATTATTATTATCGTTTAGATTGATGTGGTGTTTTTCGTTAATGTTGCTGTTACCGTAGGTCTCAGTTATTTTTCATACTTTTTGCTTATATTTATATGTGTGTGTATATGTGTATATGTGTGTTTGTGTGTGTGTAAGTATATACATATATGTATATGTTATCGTTAATGTTCTTGTTATTCATACGGTTCGCCCTATTATTTCCTTTCCTTTCATGGTGTCGGTGATGCTGACGTTGCCTTAGCAGATGCCGATCATCTCGCACTTCATCCCGATATTGTTGTTGTTAACATTGAAGTATATGCCACTGTTGTTGTTGTTGTTGTTGTTGCTGTTTGTGATTGCTGCTATATTTAGTGGGGTGAGAATTGTATTTAGAGTTTTTCTATAT
Source organism: Octopus bimaculoides (assembly GCF_046866305.1). Lineage (NCBI taxonomy): Eukaryota > Metazoa > Mollusca > Cephalopoda > Octopoda > Octopodidae > Octopus > Octopus bimaculoides. The sequence goes on from NC_142933.1 coordinate 12,598,095, forward strand.
TTATATTCATACACACACACATGTACAAACGTGCGAATAAAATGTGTGTGTGTGTGTGTGTGCGTGTGTGTGAGTGGACATGCGGGTGTGTGTACATATGTATGTATGCAAGTATGTATAAACGTATGAAAAAAAAATATATATGCATATGCACACACAAAGAAATACAAACATTCATGCCAAATATTCGTCTGTGTATATATATATATATATATATATATATATATATATATATGAGATATATAAATATTATATATATATATATATATATATATATATATATATATATATATATATATATATATATATATGTATATTTATATGTATATAGATAGATAGATAGATAGATAGATAGATAGATAGATAGATAGATAGATAGATAGATGGATGGCTGGATGGATAGATGGATGGATGGACAGACTGACAGCCAGACAGACGGACAGACAGACAGACAGACAGGTAGACAGATAGATAGTTCTATAATGGGGTTACTGTATATGTCACCTTAGTGTCGTAAACTAATACAGCATGATATATAGTACGACAGAACGAGGTAGTCACCAAGGGTCTCCAACAAGTGTAACCAATCCAAAGCAGTTCTCTACAAACTATAACGACTTCTCAACAATTTCCTGCGAATCTCCGAATTCACGAACGACGCCTTTCGACTCCCTGCAATTTCTCATCCTTCGCTCTCAGTCAAACACGCTGCTACTTATACCAGTTGGGCTAATCCATTCTCATAGAGGGCGTACTGATTCTCGCCATAACATCTCCCCTTTGGAGATTTGACTTCTGTAGGAACGGCAACTTATTTATTTAATTTTCTTCTTTTTTTTTCATTATCATCTCTCCTTTTTCTGAGATTTTAATTTCCCCAGAAGTTTTAATACTACTTTCATCTATGGACTATTTCTAGTGATTCTGTTTGTTTTATTTTTCTATTGCTGATCTTTCTATGTTCAACATCTTTTGGCTTTGGAACATCAAACAAGTCATAACAAACCTCCATCGGTATTTCTTCTCTTTCTTCTGTATGTCTTGTCTCCAACCGAATTAGATGTCTCTTGTGCTCACCTATTTGACCCTTTATTATGTACATCACCCTTCCTCATCTTTTCGGCACTATACCGCCCTCTCAATTTTGTTTTCCATTCCTATATATTTTGAAATAAACTTTACCTCCCACATTAAAATATTTTGTTGTGTTTCTTAGGTTTTCCAAATTAGTTTTTTTTCTTTTTGTAGGTACAATTTATCAAAAATTGATTTTATCATCCGGGCAAACATTTGCTCCGTAGGCTATGTGCCTGAGCAGGCGTTCGGTTTGTTCATTATCATGTAAACCCTTAACAATTGAGCTAATTAATTTCTTGATCTTTTTATTGCTCGCTTAAACGTGTCTAGAAGTCTTTCTTCTTGCCCATTTGATCTCGGGTAGTACGGCGTAGTAGAGATGTGATTGACTGAATACATCTCATAGGAATTTTAAAATTGGTACCATGAAAACCACGTTCCATTATCCGATACTATGGTGTCGGGGACACAGTATCGCGCAAAAAGTTCATAAAGGAACCCTATTGTTAACTTCGAGGTTGGTTCACTGCATTTATATATCTCTGATCACTTGGTATAGATGTCTACTATGATCATATAATACGTGCCGTTTACCGGTCCAGCAAAATCAAAATGTAGTCTGTAACACGGACTTACTGTGTTAGGCCATAATTAGAATTTCAGCGGTGGTGACGTTGCTGCGAGCGCACAGCCCCTGTAGGATTTCACCAATTGTTCAATATCCATTGTAGGCCAATTCGAGTAACTCCTCGTTCCATTATTGAAATCCTGGTGTGTCCCATATGAAAGTCACTTAATACACGCTTTTGTATTGCGGCTGGCACTACAACTTGCAGAGTGCATGCCACGGCATCGATGGTCAGCTTACCAGAACCACCTCTCGAACTTCTTGAATCTTCACGTCAGTACTGGAGAACAGTATGCCTCCGGCTCCCTGTTAGTGCTTCACACATGTCCGCTCATTCTAAAATTTCTAGATCCACTCATATTCCCTTCTGCGCGACCGAGCACTGTCCCCGTATTGTACTGAAAATCTGCGATGAATTTCAGCGTCTGACTCACCTTCAGACCACAGAAATTGAGTCACAGATCTCTGTTATTCCATGGATCCCACTACTAGTGTCCAATATGAGAAAGAAAACTGAAGCGATCAACGTCAAACTCTGGTTACCTTACCAAAAGATTATCACCTACTGAAGGCAGCGCGGCCAACTTAGAAAGGTTTTGGCGAAACTACAGAGAATTTTTGAATTCCACTTGTATATATATATATATTCATGCAAGTATATAGATATACATACATACATGCATACATACATACTTTTAATTTTTATTTTTGTCATACATCTATAACATATATAGTTTAAAATCCTCCTAATCACTATTTAATTAAATTAAACTCTAATAATTTTCTGTTCGATTTTTAGGACTCTACTGTCCCCCCTTCTGTTCGATCACTTTGTCTTGTTCTGTTCCTATTGGTATCTCTTTCCCAGTTCCGAGACACACTAGGGTCATAAATTAGGTCTCACCACAACATACATCATTAACACCTTCATCATTTGACTCCGGACAATTGTCTAGTTAATATTTAATAGTCAGTTGTTGCAGACTAATAACGTTCCATCTTGTTCCATCGGACGAATTGTGCTATCACAGGTTCTGCCTCAACTGGCTCACCCATCGCCAGCATACGACTAGATAAACCGATTTGCTATATGCAGCACTACCCACTGTATCTTCTTCCTCCTCCTCCTTCTTCTTCTTCTTCCTCCTCCTCCTCCTCCTCTTTCTTGTTGTTGTTGTTGTTGTTGTTCTTCTTCTTCTTCTTCTTCTTCTTGTTCTTCTTCTTCTTCTTCTTGTTCTTCTTCTTCTTCTTCTTCTTCTTCTTCTTCTTCTTCTTCTTCTTCTTAGAGAAATATATATATAGATAGATAAACATTTAACCGATATTTGTACGAAAAAAAAACATTTTATTGAACTAATGTTTATGGATTAAATTCAAATTCATTCACATACTCACCTTTGCGTCTTTTATTTTCTGTGTCCACATCCTTTGAATGTGGCAGCTCTAGAATTCA
>NC_142933.1:12613752-12616252 GCF_046866305.1 Octopus bimaculoides
ATGTATATATATTCTTTTATTCTCTTATTTGTTTCAGTCATGTGACTGCGGCCATGCTGGTGCACCGCATTTAGTCGAACAAATCGACCCCTTGATTTATTTTTTGTAAGCCTAGTACTTATTCTATCGGTCTCTTTTGCCGAATCGCTAGCTCACGGGGACGTAACACACTAACATCGGTTGTATGCACACACACACACACACACACACACACACACACACACATATTACACTCACGCATAAATGCGCTTTCTAAAAGTTTAATGGGGATTCCCCGTCAAACACGGAATCTGTGAGAATGCACTCTAGACTTTAAAAGTTTGTAGCTACGTGCCACTTCGTTATGCAAACACAATATACTATGAATTCTACTGAATGTTTTATAAGTTAGTAGCATTTTTTTCAATGCGTCAGCAGTGCTTGTTACATTATTTTGTTATGGTTAATTCTACAGACAAGTTTTGGAACCTAAAGCTAGCAGTGATTTATGCTACAACGTTTCGTATCGAGATGTCAGCTATAAACAATCAAATGAGATCTGAGATCGTAGTGGATTACACGGATGCTGGTGAAGGGCAATAAACCCCAAAATATGGCATATACGCTCATAACCCACTTTTGGCTCCGATCTCATTGTTTTTGTATCTGATGTCTCCGCTAGTTTCTATAGAATATCTGTAGAAACAACTTTAAAAACAATACCACACTAAACCGACTTCAGCTTTATATTACTCAATATAATATGGCTTTTCCTTAACGCAGCGAGCTGGCAGAAACGTTAGTACGCCGGCCAAATACTTAGCGATATTTCGTCTGGCTTTACGGTCTGAGTTCAAATTTCGCAGAGATTAACAGTATCTCTTAGCCTTTCGGGTCGCTAAATTAAGTTCCAGTTGCATACTGAGGTCGATCTAATCGACTGACCCCCTCCCCAATAATTTTGGGCCTTGTGCCTAGAGTAGAAAAGAATATCAATAGTTTCCATAAATATTTAGATGACTGATTCAGATTTTTTACAAGAAATCTACGCGTTTCACAAATAATGTGAGGTCAGTCATATAATCTTAATATCATTAAAGATTTCTAGGGTGGTATTTTGTTATTCAAACGCAATATAATATCTTAGACTTACTCTCATATAATTCATTTAAAAAGAAACATTTTCAGACATATATATTAAAATGAAACCCATCATGACGGGACATATTTCGTTTTCTGCAAACATGTTGCCTTCGTGAAAGAGTACTTAGAAGAATAATCGGGCGTTAAAGTAATCCAAAGTCTGAATTTGTTAAGGTAACTTACATAATATACTTGTGCGTATGTCTACATATGTGGGTCTGCCTGTCTACATATGAATAATGCAAGGCTTCTAAATATCACAGCTAGAGCATAATCTACGAATACAGATATTAAAATAATATAATGTGGATTCATTTACATATATTCTCGGAGAAGTAGCGAGTATGCATATATTACAAACCTTTGTAACTTTCTGGTCGTTTGGCTGTATTTCGTTTCTTTTAACAAAATACAGAATAACATCGTTCTACTATAAATTTGATATGTATATGTGTGTTTACATTTAAGATTTTATATACAAAATATGCACGTATATATACATGTATATATATATATATATATATATATATATATATATATATATATATATATATATATATATATATATATATATATATATATATATATATATATATATATATATATATATATATATATATATATATATATATATGTATATATATATATATATATATATATATGTATGTATGTATGTATATATATGTACGCATGTATATGTATATATATCTATGCATATGCATGTATTATATATTATATATATATGTATATTTTATGTATAACATGTGTGTGTGTGTGTGTTTCTCTTATATCATATATCATATATCTTTATGCGTCCCACGAAGACCCATCTATATGCACATTTCGATTATTTGACATATGAATGCAAATGTGTTCAAGCATAAATATATCTATTTTTTTTTTATTAGAGTTATACTTATTTATCTGGTTATTTTGTAATGAACCCCATGCAGTACTGACAGAGAGACAGAGATAGGCATATATATATATATATATATATATATATATATATATATATACATATATATATATATACATATGAATATATATATATATATGCATATATATGTATATAAATACATCTATATATATATACATATACACATATATGTATAGGCATGTATATATATATACATGCATACGTATATATATATATCTATATATATATATATATATATATATATATATATATATATATATATATATATATGCATATATATACACGTATATATCGGTATATATATGCATATATATGCTTGTATATATATAAGCATATATGCGTATTTATACATGTGTGTGTGTTTGTGTGTGTGTGTGTGTGTGTGTGGTGAGAGAGAGAATATGGGAGAGTGATAGGGGATGACAAAGAGATTGAGAG
>NC_142933.1:12621252-12631252 GCF_046866305.1 Octopus bimaculoides
AAAAATACAGATATTTTAAAGGAATTTGACAAATTACGTAAATATAAAAACCTGGAAATTGAAATACAAAGGATGTGGCATGTTAAAGGGAGAATTGTTCTTGTTATTGCGGCTGCCCTTGGTATGATTTGTAAGGGACGTCAGAGACCTCTAGATAAGATCCCATGAGAACTATATCTGAAAGAGATCCAAAAGATTGTGCTGACAAATACTGCCCACATCCTTAGAAAAATACTGTCAATTTAAATGTTTGTGTTGTATTACAAGAAGATATTTCGCTACTGTCCCTACCACTTGCCTTCCCCAAGCTTTCAGTCACACTATAACATCTCTTATCCTTCACTCGCCGAAGGACGCTGGGTCTGTCTCGGCGAGTGACTGTAACAAACATACAGATTAAAAGTAAATAATAATAATAATAATAATAATAATAATAATAATAATAATAGTAATAATAATAATAATAAAACCGACAAGACTATAAAAGCTAATAAACCGGATATTATTATAAAAGATCAGACAAAGAAGACGTGTTTATTAATTGACATGAGTATTCCCTGTGATCATAATATAGCGGCGAAAGAATTTGACAAGATCAGTAAATATAAAGACTTGCTAATAGAAATTGAAAAAATGTGGCACCTCAAGGCGACTACCATACCAGTGATTGTAGGATCTCTAGGAATGATAAAAAAAAAGGTACTGAAACCTATTTGAAAATGATACCAGGCTTACCATTTCTACAGGAAGTGCAAAAAATCGTGCTAACTGGAACGACTCATGTACTAAGAAGAGCATTATCGCTGTGAAAACAACATCCATTCATGATTTTTTTTTTTCTTAAATACATGGTTTACCTGTGAATTTGCGTGTGTAAATTGGGAACGCATACAACGAGTTTCTTTGCCCTAGGTGTACGGAAAACACTCGGCGAGAAATGGGAGAAAATTTGAAGAAAGAAGAAGAAAAAAAAACAACATAATAATAATAAATAAGAATACCAATAATAATAATGATGATCTCTTTTATTCGCTACGTTGTTTCACTTTACATTTCAAACGTCGATGATTATTTTAATTTAAGAATGTTATTTGTATCATTTACCATGAAACTGAACGGTGAAATCTTCATTGATGTTGATATACTACATATATACATATATATTATGTGTTGTATGTTTGCGTGTGTGTGTATGTAAAGATTTACTAATTATGTAATTTACATTAGGCATCTAGTTATCGCACGTACATAAGTTAGTGTTACTCATATATATTTATATATAAGGAAAGTTTATCTACTTCTTCTTAGATTGAATATAATGTACAACCTTAATCGGTATTCGAACCTTATCGTGTTCTCATCAGAACCAATATCCAGATAAATAAGCAACCAATCTATTTATAAATTTAACTAATACTGTAGCTACATAGAAGTCGAGTTATTTATTTGCGTACCGTATTACACACCTTTACTCTTTTACTCTTTTACTCTTTTACTTGTTTCAGTCATTTGACTGCGGCCATGCTGGAGCACCGCCTTTAGTCGAGCAAATCGACCCCGGCACTTATTCTTTGGAAGCCTAGTAATTATTCAATTGGTCCCTTTTGCCGAACCGCTAACTTACGGGGACGTAAACACACCACCATTAGTTGTCAAGCGATGTTGGGGGGGGGGACACACACAGACACACAAATATATACACACACATACATATATATATATTCATATATACGACGGGCTTCTTTTAGTTTCCGTCTACCAAATCTACTGACAAGGCTTTGGTCGGCACGAGACTATAGTAGAAGATAGTTGCCCAAGGTGCTACGTAGTGGGAATGAACCCGGAACTATGTGGTTGGTAAGCAAGCTACTTACCACACAGCCACTCCTGCGCCTATATTTAGTATCAGGATACTATCAGGATACTATCAACCTTATTTAATATCAGGGTAATATCAACGGAGATCTGCTTCTGCACCGTATCAACGTATCGTATATGTAACCCATGTAGTGGATATAGAGACAGGACAGGTTCTAGCAAATATGTAAAAACAAGATGGAGAAAAGAGACTATTTTATAGAAAAAAATTCACCTTACATTTACTGAAGATGGAACTTCGAACTTGAAAGCTACAATTCACGTCTCCTATCTTCGGACAAAATGTTAGGAATATTCATTAATGTGAACAAGGGAACAATAAATGGAATTGGAAGATGAAACTAAAATAAAATAGAATGAAAGTGTGATGAGATATCGTTACTCATAAATGTTCCTTAAATGTATATCTTAGAGTGAGGGGCAGTATTAATACTGAGGGATAGTATTTATTCCCACTTAAACATGTATTTTCTCTTAGGGACATGAGAGAAACTTTCATACAGGCTTTTGGTGCAAAATGCACGCTTGCGTTAGAAACAATCTGACGATATAAACAAGCGTGCCTTTTGCACCGAAAGCCTGTATGAGGGTTTCCTTTATGGTATCTTCCGCAGTAAATTTAGTTCAAGCAGAACCTCCACGTTCGGATGGGATTAAATATTACTTCTAAGCTCTACAAATGGTAATCATTAAAAGTCATTGACATTCACGGATTACAAGAGTAAATTATTAGATGTTTAACCTAGAATCCTAAAAGATTTTCGATAAAGAAAATAAAAGAAGGAAATGTGTGAGAAATAAAAAGGGGAAATAATGCCACTACCATTCGCCCTCAAATACTTTTATTATGATATTTTTCTTATATTTTTGTATTATTGTTTTGCAAGGCGAGCATTGCAAAACAATAATACAAAAATATAAGAAGGAAAGTGGGTGGAATAGGACATGACAATAGAAATAGAATGAAAAGCTACAGAAGAACCATGTCAAAAATTATATGCAATATAGTTATAAGGAACACACACAAGGAAAGAGGGAGAGAGAGAGAGAGAGAGAGAGAGAGAGAGAGAGAGAGGGAGGTTAATAGAATGTGTATGTGTAAAAAGCGAATCAATGTGAGATGCATGTTTTAAATTGTGTGGTGCATATTTTGATTTATAATAATGTTGCAACTATTTCGCCGTATACAAACAAGCAGATAGAAAATCCGTCTCTCAACTGAAGCAGTTATAATTTTAGATACATATTAAGAAACTTTTACAAGTACCGAGAGTAACTATTTTTATAACCACCTAACTATGAACAGGTGCAAAGGCAAGAATAGTGCTAGTCATTTACAAGTGTTGTCGGAAGTTACTCTAATATCCAAATATATCTGAAAAGTCCCGATGAACATCTTTTGAGTTATCAGTGTGAGTTAGAAACTGTTATAATACAACTTTATTAATTAGCGGTATTCAAAGAGCTTTGAAGCCAGACAGTATTTTTCTATTTCTCGTATTTTTCTATTTCTCGTATTTTTCTTTTACTGTCTTTTTCTTATCTCGTTAATTTCTCTCAAACGCACTTCTGTATTTTAATATTTGTTTATTAAACATGTCAATGGCTTGCTTTTTATGAATGTCTTAAATCTCATTCACTCACTGTTACGCTAAGCAGATTATATCTTTCTTTACATATCTCTTTTATGCTATTTTCGTACTATCCAAACACATATTCGACATTTTTTATCTTTTGTTTCTGTTGCATATTTTGTATTAACGGTTTCCTGTTTGAATACTTCCACACACGAACTACTCAAAAACAGAACGCGATCGCACACGCAGTAATATGTTTCTTGTTTGTATATTATCCGCCATACATTTTGCACAAAAATCATGCTTTCAAACATATTACTGTTTTCAAGAATGCTCAGTCTATCAATATGAAGTAGTGAGGTTCTGGTTGTAGTTCACTTCTATTTGAATCGAAATATACTGCCTTACGTTGCCAGAGTACCCCATCAAAGTTTAGAAAATATCTATCTGTCTATAAATATATATCAAAGTTATCTATCTATCTACATGTATTTGTATATATATATATATATATATATATATATATATATATATATATATATATACATATGTATGTATGTATGTATGTATGTATGTATCTATCTATCTATCTATTTATCTGTCTGTCTGTCTGTCTGTCTATCTATCTATCTATCTATCTATCTATATCTATCGATATATATATATATATATATATAAACATGTATGTTTGGCTGGAAGTATGGATGGATGTGCACGCATGCATGTCTATATGAATGTATGCACATAAAGTTAGCCCTATATACGTTTAGAATAATATTAAAACTACGCAAAAATATTTAATCGTGCATTCAATATAAGCAAAATATCAATAATGGAAGAGAAAAACAGCAATCACAGTTAACAACAGTAACAAAAATTATACTACCATCAAGCGCCTTATTTCCCTTGGTGACGTCATTGTACTTTTCAATGTATAAAATGTTTTGCGCGTTCTATGATCTTATGTCTTATCACAAATTTTTCCTGCTTGCATTTTATCGCGGATATTTGAATGCAATTTTATGTTCTTAATTGTTTATAATTTGTGAATCTATATATGTATATCGTTAGATATTGATATTAGAATATATATGTATTCATGTAAGTCTGTATGTATGCCTTATGCATATATGTATTTTTGTATGTATGTATGTATGTGTCAGCGCCTGTACGTACTTACATATTCGCATATGTCTAGGTTTGTATATATATATATGTGTGTGTGTGTGTGTGTGTGTGTGTGTGTGTACGATTATTTATGTATTGATATATGTCAAAATACATATATTGTTACATATGTGTATATCCTTACGATTCTCAAGTCAAGAGCATTGTTTTTCATTCACAAAACGTTTATCATTCTAAAATTTCGTAAATACGTTAATACCAGTAATGAGATGAGAGTGAAAGAAGAACAAAAAAAAAATCATACACAATGTTGAAATCTATTTAATATTTGTCACAATTATTTTTCCTCCCGTTGTTAAAATTTTTAAAACTTTCCTTTCTTTTTATCGTTCTGTTTTCATAACCATTCTTCCTCATACGTTAGTTTGTATTTAAAAAAAATCTCATTATTTCATTTAAGTATACATCTTTTTGTTCCTCTTCTTTTGAAACATTTTAATTTCGAAGATTGTGTGTGTGTTTTTTCGACGAGTATTTCTCAGTCTTCTATCACGATTATTTTTATCAGCTTCACTTTGTTAAGGTTTCCGTTTCCCGTTATTGGCTTAACTTCAGCTTACTTCTTTATTATTATTATTATTATTACTCTTATTATTATTTTTCTTCTAAATATTAATATATTCCTTATCAGTATTCATGTTTCAATTGTGTTTAACCTCATTTTCATTTGATGGGTAGTAGCACATTTTTATCTTTTATCGCTTATTTGTTTCAATTATTAGGTTGTGACCATGCTGGAGTAACGCTTTGAAGTGTTTTAGACGAACGAATCTACCCGGTACTTATGTTTTTTTTAAGCGTAGCAGTTATTCAATCGGTCACTTTCGCCGAACAGCTATGATGCGGGGACGGAAACAAACCAACACTGTTTTTCAGGTGACAAACACAGACACATACACTAATATATATATATAGGTATATGATAGGATCGCTTCAATATTCCAGGGGTAGTCTGAAGTATCTAAGCAGCCAGGGGATAATTAAATCCAAAGGCACTCCTGGAGATTACTTGTGTGGGTACCGTCTTTGTTGGAAGGTATCCAGAGGCAGGTAATTTATCGTTTAGACCGGGGTTTATAATTATAATTAAGTGGAGAATGGAGAAACAAACACAAGAAGAAGCAAGTCAATTGGGCTAGTTAGCCAATGAATCATTATACAATCTCCACATAATTAAATCAATGACTAACTCGCCCAATTGACTTGCTTCTTCTTGTGTTTGTTTCTCCATTTTCCACTTAATTATATATATATATATATATATATATATATATATATATATATATATATATATATATCATTATAATTTAGGGTATCTAAGAGATATCACCACGCTGAAAATAGCAGTGAAAGCTTGACTCTAAAACCACAATAAATTTTCATATAGCACCAGGAGAGAGTCAAGCTTTGACTGCTATTTTCAGCATGGCGGTATCTCTTAGATACCCTAAATTATAATTTTAAATAATTATTACCTTTGGTGGTTTTTATTCCCATGCTGGCCACTTGATAAGATCGATATTTAAATATCGATCTTATCCTTATAAATATATATATATATATATAATCATTTATCTTTTGCTTGTTTCAGTCACTGGATTGCGGCCATGCTGGAACACCAACTTAAAGGATTTATTTCAACAGATCTACCCAAATATTTATTTATTTAAAAAAAAAAGTCCGGTACTTATTCCTTCGAACTACTTTGCCAAACAACTAAGATGCAGGAACGTTAACGAACATGTCGATTCACAACTGGTGGAGGGGCACACACACACACAAATCTGGTAGAGGTCACTTACTCACAATATTTCAAAATGCTGCTGAACCCCAGCACACTGTGTTACTCATCAACATACACACCATTTCAATCACAAACTCGAGTGGAAGATTGGGAGACTATATGTGGTTAATCCATCTGTTAAAAATGGTGGCAAGATTGCATTCATATTACAATCTGTTGCCACGAAAAGTATGGTACACATCGAGTAGCGTTATCGTAAATACACATGGTTCTAGAAAAGGATCGCAAACTGTGCATGAATTTCACAATAAGCTTGTGCTATCAATGCTATCAACACTGACATAGAGCAAAACCACGAAAATCGTTGTCGTCACTCGCAAGCATTAACTAATTATAGCATGTACTATGTTCTCACTTAAGTGTGTAGTTAGTCGTGATCAGGCATTTCCAACTATTCGGGTGACATATTGTTGATACGGTGAATCATTGTGTATGTAACAGCTTGAGGGAGACAAGGCTGCACCACCATTTGCTAATACACTGAAGCAAAGTGAGATAAGATCTTTCTTCAAGGATATAATGCGCTTATCTTCTCTAGAATTTAAAAGCATGGCCTTACGATCCTGAGAATATTAACTTCATCTATAAGTAACGCACTTTTTCATGACAAATATCATAAGTAATAACCATACAAAACAGAGTTTCAACGTTGGCAGACGTACTTGAAAATATAATCCTGGGGTGCTGCCGTACAGACCGAAGTAATGTAATCCGGTGTGTCCTATACAGACGTGTTCTGGTAGATACAAAAAAAAAAACACACGCACCAGTGTTTACAAGTTACAGATCGTTCATCTTTTCCCTATCAAAGCGGCCACATCCGGATAAATATGAGGGTGTGCTGAAGATGCCTGGCTTTGGTTAAAAGAAGATACAAGAAAATCAGGTGTGGCTGTGTGGTAAGCAGCTACCTTCCCAACCACATAGCTCCAGGTTCAGTCCCACTGCGTAGCACGTTGGGCGCGTGACTTCTGCTATAGCCTCATGCCAACCAAAACATTGTGAGTGGATTTGCCAGACGGAAACTGAAAGAAGCCCGTCGTGTATATATGTACGTATTTATGCGTGTCTTTGTGCCTGTGTTTGTCTGTGCCACCACCGCTTGACAACAGATACTGGTGTGTTTACGTACCCGTAACTTAGTGTTTTGGCAGAAGGTACCGATATAATAATTACCATGCTTACAAAGAATAAGTTCAGGAGTGGATTTCTTCGACCAAAAGGCTGTGCTCCAGCATGGCCCCAGTCAAATGACTGAAACAAGTAAAGTAATAAACAAGAATACTCCCTTCTCAAATTCACAGACAATGCAGCTGTTTTCCGAAGCCCAGTAAAAGAACGCGAAACGTTGGACCCCCAACCAGATTTTTCACGACACCCTCAAAGCCAGGAACTTTTCAGTACCTGCTCGCATATAAGCGCAGAAATACAAGCACAGCACATTCGTAGACATATTGTTTTGTATAAACACACCTGAGAGTATTTCACCACGCATGCTCACTTGTGTGTGGAGGCGCAATGGCCCAGTGCTTAGGGTAGCAGACTCGCGGTCATAGGATCGAGGTTTCGATTCCCAGACCGGGTGTTGTGAGTGTTTATTGAGCGAAAACACCTAAAGCCCCACGAGGCTCCAGCAGGAGATGGTGGCGAACCCTGCTGTACTCTTTCACCACAACTTTCTCTCACTCATACTTCCTGTTTCTGTTGTGCCTGTAATTCAAAGGGTCAGCCTTGTCACACTGTCACGCTGAATATCCCCGAGAACTACGTTAAGGCTACACGTGTCTGTGGAGTGCTCAGCCACTTGCACCTTAATTTCACGAGCAGGCTGTTCCGTTGATCAGATCAACTGGAACCCTCGACGTCGTAAGCGACGGGGTGCTCACTTGTAAATATGCGAAGGATTTTGGTGCTTCTACCTAAAATCTAAAAATGTAAAGTATATGGAGAGAATGTAAGTTAATCATAATGTTTAAGCATATGACATGTATGTTATCTTTTGGTATGGACACTTTGAATTCTTGTTGTAAAGGTGGAGCGGGTACTTAAGGCATCTGAGGCAGGTGTTTCAGAAAACCTGAATATGAGAAGGAATTTAGAAAATACCACTGAAGAGGAATACGCTGAAGTTTAGAAATCTGTTGTATATTAACTCTTTTATTCTTTCATTTGTTTCAGTCATTTGACTGCGGCCATGTTGGAGCACCGCTTTTAGTCGAGAAAATCGACCCCAGGACTTATTCTTTGTTAGTCTCTTTTGCCGAACCACCAGGTTACGGGGACGTAAACGCACCAGCATCTGTTGTCAAGCGACGTTGGAGGGGGGGACAAACACACACACACACTCACACACACACACACACACACACACACACACACACACACACACACACACACACACACACACACACACACACACACATATATATATATATATACGTATATATACATATATACGACGGGCTTCCTTCAGTTCCCGTCTACCAAATCCACTCACAAGGCTTTGATCCACCCGAGGCTATAGTAGAAGACACTTGCTCAAGATGTCACGCAGTAGGACTGAACTCGGAACCATGTGGTTGGCAAGCAAGCTACTTACCACACAGCCACTCCTGCGCCTATATATATATAATACTCCGCTTAAAGACTGCATTTATAAAACGACAGAAAGAGAAAGAGAAAGTATGTGTGAGAGATTGTGAGTGTATATGGGTGTGTATGTGTGTGTGTGTAAGTGAGAGAGAATGAGAAAGAGAGAGAGTGAGTGAGGTGTAGGAGATATGGAAAAGGAGATTGTTCCAAGTATTAAAATTTTAAGTGTAAAAAAGGGGAAAAAACAGCAAAAACAATAAGATGCCGAAAGCGCGCACAAATATACACGTAGTCATACATATATACATGCATACATGCACACACGTACACACACACATGTGCATGCATGTAATTTAGTATAAAATAGTATATACAAACTAAGCCATTTTAATCCCGAGCAACATCGGGTATCTCTGCTAGTATCCTCATGTATATATATATATATATATATATATATATATATATATATATATATATGTATATATATGTGTGTGTGTGTGTGTGTGTGTGTGTGTGTGTGTGTGTTTTTATATTATTAATAAATTCATAAACTCATCAATAATATACTCAGGAAATCAATATTTAATATTTTGAAAGACATACATCCAACATGACACGGCAACATAATAAATTTAAAATTTAAAATATAAATATACGAAATATAAATATCAATATATATAAAAATCTGAATATAGATAAATATATGTGTGAATATATATGCGTATAAAAATTTATGCGTAATTAAGCATGAATATTGTAAAGTCTAAAATATAAAATATAAAGGAACCTAAAATTTAAAGTGTTAAATATCTTACGATCGTTTCGCGGATATTACTATAATCACAAAGTGATCTAAAGATCATCTTATTATCAGTAATTCCGCTCTTCAGAGATGCATTAAGAACCAATAGTATATATATATATAATATTAAAACATTAGAAATATTAAAAAATTAAAAAT
>NC_142933.1:12636252-12646252 GCF_046866305.1 Octopus bimaculoides
TATATATATATATATATATATATATATATATATATATATATATATATATATATATATATATATATATATATATATATATATATATATATATTGATTACCATTTGTTTCATAGTTTACAGAGTAATTTCGTTGTATTATTAACTCTCGAAATATCTGAGGAAGTCGAAACCGAAAGAAGTTTTTCACTAATGGGATTAAAAAGCTTTCGAGTAGATGGAAAGATGTCATAGATAAACATGGCAACTATATTGGTCATAAAGTTTCATAAAAATGTAGGGTTTGATCACTTGTTTTCCTTATTTATAGTCTGAGCATTGATGAGATGACCTGATACACAAATACACACAAACACACACACACACACACACACACATTCATCGTACAAGGCCGTTGGCCTCATGGGCTCTTTCCTCAGCTGAGAGTTTTTCAATCGTAGGAGACGACTCTACCTTGCACTTCCAGTACGTTTTCTATTTTTTGCTCGATTTTTTCCATTGGGTCCGTTTGCTATTCCGTTGCAGCTACATTTTCTGTAATGTGAAATTTTTCATCAATCGGTTACAGTACTTTTTAATGCTTGCGTTCTTTTACAATTGTACGTGAAGTAACTACTGATGCTAATGGCTGTTCATGAAAAAAAAAAAAAAAAGTCAAATATGCTTCATTCTTTTTGTGCCCAAATTTGACAATGACGAAAATAAAATTGACGACGGTGACGTAATTGGTACTGACGATAAGGAAAGTGGGTCTCACATTGATGAAATTGAAATTGATACTGATGAAGATGCGGTTAAGAGTTTGAGGGATAAACTCTGTATGTTCGTGTTTCAGAATAAAGAACATTAACGGAATAACAGAACATTTACTTGTCCCTGTTATAGTAGCTTCATATTTTATAGACGCTATAACTTAGGAGGAAGATTACGCTTGAGTGAAAGTTTTTAATTAGATTAACCAAACTATGTATTAAACGGCTAAGTTCAGGAACCCATAATCAATGCTTAGAAAATGAAAAGTGGGGAAGTAAAATCAGGCGTATTATCGAATGTAATGTTTGGTATTAACTAATGTTAGTAGCCAAGTGTAACTAACCAATGATGGGAGATAACTCCGGACCGGCTTGGTTGTTTTGTTTCTTTTTCAGAAATCTTTAAACAATTACAGGAATATTGTAACTTTATTGTAAGTTTATAGCAGAGACTCCATCTAAGAAGATCTGAAGAAGGAATTGTAATTCCGAAATATCTTCGGACTATAGATAACCAAATTACAAGAGGTATATAGTCCATTTTTTTGTTTTATAGTGCATTGTTGTACCATTCTAAACTCTTTGTAAATTCTAAATGTATTAGCATTCGAATCCCTGAATAGACATGCATGTATTTATTTATGGGTATAGTGTAGAATAAATACATTAATGGATAAATTAGATTATTCTGGGACACTGTAGCAATATCCATATGATAATTAGATAGTTAAGTGGATGAAGGCATACGCAATACTTAGAAGATTAAACAGCCCCCCAGTAAGACGAGTTACGTGTTTTAAAAAATCCTATTATTTGATGACTAAATATTATGATTATCTTGAGAAATACTGCAGACAAATACAGACCAAATTTTCTCGGTACTAGCTATATATGAAATCATTCGTATTATCTGTTTGTCGCGTGGGGAGATTAAAGAGGTTCAGGTAAAAAGTAGATAAAGATATTGTTAATTTAAGAAATAATTTGTAAGGTAGGATGAAAACGGGGTTGCTTGTAATTGGCAGGAGACTAGTATATGCTATGAATAGAGCCAGTGGGTTTTGCTATCCTTTTTTCTCGAGTTCAAGTTAACGTTAAGATAGCTTTTAAACGTTTGACATTGTTGATCATAAAAACATATTCATCATAAGTGCAGCCATTATTAATACATTCGTATTATATAGGCAAGATGGCACATATTACTACATTCAGAATCTCATACATGTATAGACAAAAATTATATATTTTCATGTGTCTACATGTGGGTTTGTGCGTATTAATGATAAAAATTCTATACACGTGCTTGTATACACCCACACAGTTTCATTGTATTCATAAGGTCGTTAAGATAGTATATTTTGGGAGTTAGTTGAATTCTATCACAACTCGGCCCCATGATAGCTAAACATAAATGCATACATATGTGTATATATACATACATATACATATATACATCAACATATACAAATATATAAGTGTATTATACCTCTAAATTATATACATACATATACATATATACGTAAACAGATACAAATATATAAGAATATTATACCTCTAAATTATATACATACATACATACACATGCATACATAAACATATACAAATATATAAGTGTATTATACCTCTAAATTATATACACACATATACATATATACATCAACATATACAAATGTATAAATCTATTATACCTCTAAATTATATACATACATATACGTGCATGTATGTGTGTCTGTATATATGAATGTATGTTCTTGTATACACAAATGTATTGTTATATGTATCAAAAAGCTTGTTCATTATATTTCAGTATTACTTGTATATAATCTATAAAGCACCCACAAAAAATCAGGTGGTACAAGCAACATCTAACTTTCATAATCACTGAGTTTATTCAAACTATTCACGATAGTAAATGCTTCTGTATAGCGTGGAATAACTAGCGTTGGCGTTAGACATTATATCCTGACGTAAGGCTAAAAATTAATTAAGTATTTATTATAGTCTACAGGTTAAACTTCACTACTTACTGAAACTTATCGAAACCAAGATTATGCATCCACAAGTGTTTGTGTTCGTATGCGTGTAAATGATGCGCGCTATCTGCTTGGTTTGAATGTTCGACTTTGAAGCTAATAGACTTCAGGCTTCACTTTGAAAAAACAAAAAAAAAAGCCAGTGGCAATGTTTATCACATAAACTTTATAGAATATCATTTTTTATTTAATAGACATTCTCAGATAGAATTCAATGCTTTGTATAGGTAAGAAGCGTAGACATTATACAGCTATGTATTAAATATGCTCCGATAGAGAAGGATGCGCATCACTAGAATGATGTAGAAACATTTAGATTAAGATTTTTACATAATAAATTAAATTTAAAATTACTGTAACAGATACGTATTTTTTCAATACTTTGCAGAAACAAGTAATTAAATATTATAAAACAAGTGAAAACAAAGTTCTTTTCCTTTTTTTCTGTTTCTCTCTCTTTTTTTTTTCTATTTATATTGCTTAGAGGAAATCATAGCAAATTGAAGAACAGGTTTCGATTTCAGTTGAAATGTAGAAATTTTTGTGTTCAAAATTGGCGAATTGTATTTCTTTGCGGCTATATAAGAACCAGATGTATGCGTATACCAGAGTCTGCAAGGATGTTTGGAGTAAACGTCATATGATATATAGGTGGATTTGAGTTCCGTCCCCTGTTTAATAGTAGCCAAGATTTAGATACACACAATATGTATATATTATAAATATATTATTTAAAATAGTTTGGTTCGGTTCTGTACTACTTCCTGCGTTTCGCTGTTCAACATTCCAGAAGCCTAGAGGAGTTGGACTAGGGTTAAGGCCCTGAGTTAATTGAAGTAGCAGGGAACCGAATAAAATCGTTTTAAATAATACATGTAACACCTACTAAATATGTTGAGTGCCCTTTCCTTTCGTTTGTCCACCCATTCGTATATATATATATATATATATATATATATACGAGTGGCACTCTGTCGGTTACGACGTCGAGGGTTCCAGTTGATCCGATCAACGGAACAGCTTGCTCGTGTAATTAACGTGCAAGTGGCTGAGCACTCCACAGACACGCGTAATCTTAACGTGGTTCTAGGGGAGATTCAGCGTAACACAGAGTGTAACAAGGTTGGCCCTTTGAAATACAGGTACAACAGAAACAGGAAGAAAGTGTGAGAGAAAATTGTGGTGAAAGAGTACAGCAGGGTTCGCCACCATCCCCTGCCGGAGCCTCGTGAAACTTTAAGTGTTATGACTCAACAAACACTCACAGTAACCGGTCTTGGAATCGATACCACGTTCCTACGACCGCGAGTTCACTGCCTGAACTACTGGGTGGGCAGGAGAGATATGCAGTGATATACGTTCGGAATATACTGGAAGGCTTTGTACCAAACTCACGCACTGAAAGTTCTTTTATTTCTTATGAGCGAGAAACGGCCTCATTATACTCTAAAAGAGTTCAAAAACAGACCAGAATAGAAGTAAATGTATCTTCAAACGGGGGGCATAGCCCGAATGGTTGCATCAAAGCAAAATCAGCTATATGTAAATATATATATATATATATATATATATATATATATATATATATATTCTTTTATTTTTCCGTCCTTGTTTTCGTATACATTTGCTGCTTTCTTCTAAGGTATCTAGTGCTGTTAGCTTAGATTTTCCTTGGGGCTGGACAGGCTGGAGCAGTCTCGAGTATAACCAGCCGAAACTGCAAAGATGATCTGGAACTTGACTGACGAAAGAAATTTTCGAATGACCCGTCCTTGTTTTTTCTTGTCCCTTTTTAGTATCATCTAACTGCCTGGATGTTTTCTAGTTGTCTGTTTACTTCTTGTCTCTTTGTATTCTTTTATTGTATATATATATATATATATATATATATATATATATATATATATATATATATATATATATATATATATATATATATATATATACATGTATGTGTGTGTGTGTATGCGTGTGCGTGTATGCGTGTGCGTGTATGTGTGTATATGTATATGTGTGTGAGTGTGTGCGTCTGTGTTTGTCCCTACCACCATCGTCTGACAACCGATGATGGTGTGTTTACGTTCCCCGTAACTTAGCGGTTCGGCAAAAGTAAACGATAGAATAAGTACCAGGTTTACAAAGAATCAGTACTGGGGTTGATTTCTTCGACTGAACGCGGTACTCCAGCATGGCCACAGTCAAATGACTGAAACAAGCAATTAAAAGAACGTGATTGTTAAGGTTAAGAAGCAGTGTGGAGTAGGTGTGAGAGGCCAGATCTGACCTGTTTGAACATAAAAGTGGTAGATTATATGGGCCAGATATAGTCGGTTTCAATGATAAAGGGTTAAATTCGTCGGCAAATCCTCCGTTTGATCACGTACTCTTTCTTTCTTTCTCTTTGTTTCCTTCTTTCACACGCTATCCGCCATTTTCTTTTTGATTCACATCTAAAGATTTCTGTTCCTTTGGGATTCATGCTATATCTTCCTTTGTGTTCTTTTAACTATGCAGAAGTTCACGAGCATGAGCGTGCACACACACACACACATACAAACAGACATACACACACACGTGTGGGTGTGGGTGTGTGTGTATACAGAAAGAGAAACTAACACTAGCTGCCGAAGTTGTTTTTAGTCGGCAAACTTATATATATATATATATATATTGTTGTACTTGGGGATGGTCATATTGCCAGTTTAGCCAATAAAAACACACGCACTGCATATTTGGTGTTAATTTGCTTCAGCTTTATATTACATTAATCTTAATCTTATTTATATATATATATATACGTAAATGTCGAACGAATAAAATAGGTGCTTACCTCCGCATTGGTGGACAGAATTTTTTATTTGTGAATTAAGGCTACCATTGGTTTCATGTACAGAAAAATAAGAAAATATTCCGGTGTCTTTACAACTTATCAAACCGATCTCATACAGAAAGATGTCCGCCCCATATGTATATGTGTGTGTTTGTGTGTGTGTGTGTGAGTGAGAGTACCTGTGTGTGTGTGTGCAAGGACATATATTTGCGAATGTGCACGTGTATGAATATGTCTATACAAACATATATATGATCTCATGCTGCTATTCATGTATGTATATTTGCATGTAAGAACGCTTACCTATTTGGATGTTATATATGTCGTATGCGTGCAAATATACCTGTTAACTTGTAGAATACGCACAGCGAGCATATGCGAGTGTATATGTTTCTGAAGGATATGATGCATTGCGATTTGCGTGTGCCTATGTGCGTGAATATCTCTGTGTAGTAGTGTGGGAGTATGTAGGAGTTCGTTAATGTGTAGGTCTATGTACGTAAATACGTTCACATGTGCGTTAAATGAAACAGAGAGAAGGTATATTGGTGAATAGATAATAAATATAGATATAAGGTATAGATAGAAGATTATGATAAAATTATAGATATAAATAGAGATATGGATATAGATTTTGGATTGTGAGGCCGCTGAGTTCTTTAGCTCTGTAAATATACACACATAGATAGCGATCACCGAAACTGAAGTAGCAGCTTTGATATTTTGAAATAGAAAAATCAGATAATATTTCCTATATCTTGAAATGGAAAACGCAAACACGTATATATGAAACTTTGCTTCATCCACACTGTCCTCTAAAATAACTGGAAGAACGGTGAAGTCACTGTTATTGTGTTTCATATTGTGAATATTTCTGTGTGAAAATCCGAATGTGTAGTGAGTGCGCATGGACGCAATGGCTGCCAATATGAAACGCAACATTACGGTCGTCTGTTCGATCCGTGACCATAGGATAGATTGTGTTCCTGACCAAAAGGTTTCCTTTCACGTTGCCCTAGTCTGCTCAGTTGAAAACGAGCAGACCAGAGCTGAAATTGAGAGCAAGTTGCAACTGGTGATGAAATATATTCTAGGTTTTTTATACGCCATGGTAACTGAAATAACCCCCTTAAGGCTGATGTTAGACCTAAAGCCTACGTGAATATTGAATAACGATGGTGAAGATTTACTCATCATGAAACCGGTTACTTATGTCAAAATGAGTCACCCGTGGTAAAGGCTTACTCATACAAAAAATAGATGCTAATGGTGAAGATTTTCTCATTTCAAAAGAGATACTCATGTTAAATGTTTTTGCTGTTGTTGTTGTTGTTGTTTAGCATTGTATTTAACGTAATAGAATCAGTCTACTATTAAAAGGTGTTCCGTCCATGACTGCTCTGATAAATATTTTCATAGAACATTTAGAACTACATCGTCCAATGTTTCCTTCTATTCTTGTAACATGCCAGGGTGTACCTCGGTATTTAAGTCAGTAAGGCGTAATTTAAGAGAGATTCGACTACTCTATCTTACAGACAGAGCAACTACATAGAAGATTCCTCGTATGTATGTATGTATGTATGTATGTATTTATGTATTTATGTATGTGTATGTATGTATGTGTATATATACATACATACATAAATACATACATACATATATACAAAAATAATAGAGACCCATTAACCTGACGCAGATACCGGTATGGAAGGCAATGGGAAAATGACGTTTCGAGGTTAAACACTTCTTCACAAAAGTTACACAGAAGCAAGAAAAAAGGTAGAGGAAGACAAAAGCATAAGATTATAATGTATGCATTTTTATGAAAAGATTTATGAGCAAAATTATGGCGTATGCATTTAAAACTGAGTTTCAAACTGCCTTCTGTTCTCATTTATTGAAAGAAAAGATAAAGAATTATTACAGAGTAACACACAGCTTTGTTACTTGCCACGTAAGATATACATATAAAGCTTGACTTTATTTACGAACATATAACAATGTTCAACTTCCATAATAATCTAATTTCATCGACGCGTCCATATTTGTCTCAACCTTCGTATGCACCATCAGGTATATGAACATACATATTCGGACGTTCAAATTTACATACATTCAAATACATGTTCGTATGGAATGATACTATATATACACCTGTGTGTGTATGTGTGTGCATATATATATATATATATGTGTGTGTGTGTGTGTGTGTGTGTGTTTGTGTGTGTGTGTGTGTAATGTCTATATATGTATATAAATACATACATATACAGAGTGTGTGTATATAAATAAATAAATAAATAAATATATATATATATATATATATATATATATATATATATACATTTATATATGCATTTATGTATATGAATATCGCATACATATCCATTACTCATAAATATGTATGTGTTTATATATATATATAATGTATATATGTATTTGTGCATGTATACATACTCATAAACATATCTAGCAATACATATTTATCTATCCATATATATAATCGTACACATGCTTACATACATACATAGAGAGAAAGAGAGAGATGTATGTATTTATATCTGTGCTTGTATGTATGCTGGTATGTATGTATTAAAGTATGTATAGTGTAAATATGTATGTTTTCGCGTCGCGTATGTATGTATGAATGTTGTCTGGCGTCAGTTCTATAATGAGCATTATCTGAATAATTAAGGAGGAGATAAAGGCGAGTGTTAAAGAGAAAATATTGAGATCTTGGAAACTTCTAAAGTATGTTGTAGATAACGTAATCGTGCGTGGCGATGTTTGTGCTTGTAGGTGGAGAGAAACGAGGACGAGAACTGATAGGGCAAAGGCTGATAAAGTCGAACAAAGAACATTCTTTCGAGAAGAACTCAGAAACAGGAGTCAAACAAACCAAACCCAGAACCAAAAATGTAAACTAGTAATATTTAGGAGATTTTCCAGACATACAGGAGGCTTAGATTTACATGTTGTGACATACCCTACTGGGAGATTATAGAAGAAGATACTTGACGATAACTAAGAGAGTGTTGATAATGAGTACAAGAAATAGGAAATTGAATGCCAATTTATTCAGGGAATTTTCCTTGTTTTTTTTTTCCTCTTCCTCTGATGTAGGGCTGGGATCTGACCAAATCTTTAGACTGTTTCCTATTACTGCGCGGCGTCATACATTATTTTATATCTTGTATGATATGTTTTTTCTTTAAGTTAATCGTGCAATTAATCGCCTTAAACTTCATGAGGAGAGATAATCATATGTTGTACTACTGAGGTATCTAGATAGTCACCATGATCATCATTACTACCATCATCATAATCATGAATCCCTGGATTATTACTGTCCCGAGTTTTAAGACTAATAAGGCCGGTTACCCAGTTACCCGCTTAACGAGAAGCCAGACCGTCGCAGAGCCACTCATTTGAAGGTGAATAGAATGACGTGAAATGAAATGTTTTGCTCAATGAGATACTATGAACTGCCCGATCAGTGAATCGAAACTACAATCTTCAACCCTGTGTGCAACACCCTAATCACTAGGTCACGCGTCTTCACATATCCTGGATAAGCCGCTGATATAAAGTGTGCAATATAAGGTTTTTACAGAATTAATGCTTTTTAGAAGCTAACGATACATTCCTGCGGTGTAAAAAATATCATGAAATTGTTTTTTTTTAATATGCTAGACCACTGGTTTTAATTGATTAATATCAATTTATGCCCTTATTAATTAATTTTAAATAATGATGTTCTCAAACCGGTAAATTAGCTGCAAAAATTTATTAACTGCCGAGTTATTTCCGGACTTAGCGCGCCAGATTGAAAACATTTGAAAGGATACATCGAATGTAAAATGTAGAACTCTACACGTGCTCCCTTTTGGGTGGACGGCTTGTATCTAGTTCTGGAAATTATATTTTATAAATCGACAGACTACGCTGATGATCCTGCAGATATTTATTTATGTAAATTTTAACAGGTGAAACCATGGTACGTAGGTTAATAGATTTTTTATTTAGTATTTTTTCATTCGTCGTGTCCCTTTACAGTCTGTTGTGTCGCTAAAATTTTACTGAGAACATATTTTTCGTGGTTAGATGATTCGGCATCTATTTCTAGCATATAGGAGTCCACTTTTCCTGGTCATTCCTCTTAAATATATATGTGTGTATATATATATATATATATATATATATATATATATATATATATATATATATATATATATATATATGCATATGTAAATCCATAGATATTTGTGTATATTTACCTGTGTGTATGTAGATGTATATTGAAGACATTAGTATATATGTGTATATATCAGCAGATACACATGAGGAGAGAGATGGAGAGAGAAGGTAAGAAAAAAGGGTGAGAGG
>NC_142933.1:12661252-12666252 GCF_046866305.1 Octopus bimaculoides
CATGTGTCCATGTCTAAGGGTGTATGTGTATGTATATATTCATAATACGGGTGCGTTAGAGTGAAGTGACGAAGTTGGAGGCGTAGACTAAATATGATTTTCTTCTGTTCTCATATTTGAGTCGACGTGCGACGAGGTTGTCTTTTGGATCTACGTGTGTTGTGCAGACTTGTTGGAAAACAACACTCTCATACCAACACACACACGATTATATATACATACATAAATATATATATATATATATATATATATATATATATATATATATATATATATATATATATGTGTGTGTGTGTGTGTGTGTGTGTGTGTGTGTGTGTGTGTGTGTGTGTGTGTGTGTGTGTGTGTGCGTGTATTTATATAGATAGATATATATATACAGGTATATATATATATATATATATATCTAAGTACATATATATGCATAGATACATATATATGCATATAGATAGATAGATATATACATCTGCGTGTGTGTATATTGTTATATGTGTTGCTATGAATGTTTTGTGTTGTGCAAAATGCATAATGACATTTAAATATTTTGCAATACAGCTAGCTCTTACCTTGAGCAAATCTTGCATATAAGAAAGTTCTTAACCGTACGTGGCCAGGAATTAGATGTTGATAATATATTTTCATATTTACATTTTGTGATTGTGAAGGAACACAGTACAAATTACGCAGATAGAAATACAATTTATAACTTCGTTGAGCGGCTATGGCGATAAATAACATAATTTTTTTTAGCGCTAAATTAGGAATAAACAGTAAATATAATCTGTGAAAACGGATGTGTGTGTGGTTTAGTGGTTAGGGTGTTGGACTCCTGAATGTAAGTTTGTGGTTTCGAATCCTGGAACTGGAGACGCATTGTATTTGTTTTTTGAGGAAATTATTTTATTTCACGTTGCTCCAGTCCACTCAACGGGCAAAAATGAGTAACCTGCGATTGACCGGTGCGCAAATTTTTTTTTTTTCCCGCGAGAGTTCCGGATCCCAGTGATGAACTCATTTGCATACAGCCAATCAGGGCTCACTTTGACCTTGTTGTCAAGTTAGCAAGCACACTCTACCAAGTAAACTCAAGACGAAGGACGATGTTGTAAGTCGACCAATCGTCAACTTAGGCCTGATTTTAGAAGGAGACAAGTAATTAGATAGATTTGCATCAATACCTATAATCGGATTTTGTTAGGGCCCCATATGGTAAAGATGTGGAGGGGAAAATGTGGGTAGAGTGTGATGTGCTAGCAACCCTCTCCCCTTACTGTTTTACAAAGTAAACACTAATAGTACGCAGAAGCAGCCATGGTTGAAACAAGAACAAGAACAACAAGCATTATTAAAAGAGAAAAGAAGCATGGTCATTCCTTACCCAAGTGACCTTATTTCATCGCCTATCACTTATGCGCTCATAAATTGGTTTGATAGCTGAGCTCTAGCTGTATGCAAATGATTCGTAACTGAAGTCCGGAACTCTCGTGGGAAAAAATTTCGCGACCGGCGTCTCGTTCAGGTGGAAAATATATATACATCATCGAAACCCAGAAACAGGCCCTCATGAACCTGACGTGGTTCCAGAAGGGAATATTTATTTCTTTATTTATAAACTGTGTAAGCAAAATAAGGGTTTAAAATTTTGTCACATGACCAGCAATTTTAGAGGAAATGATTAAGTCCAGTAAATCCACCCCTGATTCTATTGGTTCTCTCGACAGCGAGTGGATAAAGGAGAAAGTCGATCTGAGAGGAAGTTGAAATCAGAACACAAAGTACGGGAGAAACTAACGCCAGGTATTTTCTAAGTTGTGCTACCGATTCTGCCATTTTGCCGCCTTGTAGAAGGAAAATAACGATGACAAATATCCTTTCCCTAAAGAGCACAAGACCTATAATTTGGAAATAGGGGGCAAGTCGGTCATTTCAAACCCAGTACTCAACTGGTAGTGGGTAGCGATTTTCTTCACTACTTCAGGGAGTGACGACCCGGCCTGACACGAGTCCCGGGCTCAGCTGGCTCCGGCTGGCAGTACTCGGTGTGGGCCCCTATCCAGGGTTACGCAAAGGAGACAACCTTCAAAGAAATCCAGAGCAGAGCCTCGTAGGCGGTTTAGTATTCGATTCGACACTCTTCCGGCAGTTCCCGCAACCAAGCTGGTGCCGAACGTAATGCTCTGCACTCCTTTGGACTACGTCAGCAAGGTCGACAGAGGAATCCTGACGACTGGGCTACCCAGGATTTTCTTACATCTAGCCCAGGCCTGCGCAAAACTGGAGAAGAAACTGGAGAGGACATTTCCGTGTTGCGCAACTCCATTATTTCCCGAGACAAAAGGATGCCAACAACAACAATAACTCAACTGGTACTTTGTTTATCGACCCCGAAATTATCAAAAGCAAATCGGCCCCGTCGGAATTTGCACTCAGAACGGAATGACGGACAAAATGCTTCCAAGGGCTCAATATAATTGAATAACTCCCCTCCAAGAAACTGCTGGCCTTGTGTCAAAATTGGAAATCAGTATTTTGGTAGTAAACTAAGGACGTGAGTTGACAGAGTAGTTAGCACGTCGGACAGAATGCTTAGCTGCGTTTCGGCTGTTCTTGTGTTCTGGGTTTATATTCCACCGTGGTCGACTTTGTCCCTCATTCTTTCGGTGGTGGTGGTGGTGGTGAGGTGGTGAGGGTGAATGTAATCAACTTAGACCATCCTCCGAAATTACTGGCCTTGTGCTAAAATTTGAAGCCAATAATTTGATAAACTAAGGCGGTAGGCTGGCAGAATCGTTAGCACTCCGGGCAGAATGCTTAACGACATTTCGGCAGTTTTTATGTTCTGAGTTGAAATTCTGCCTAGGTTGACTTTGTCTTTCATCCTTGAGCATTGGGATCAATGTTATTGATTTATGCCTTCCATCGAACTTGTTGGCCTTGTGCAAAAATTTGAAGCTAATATTTTCATAAATTTCATGGTCTATAATGCCAACACAGAACTGCCTCTTCTAGTGAATTCTGCACACCAAAAGTTAATTGCTGGTATTTTAGCTTCATTTATAGTTGCACAGCCGGCACGCCGTCGGTTACGACTACGCCTATTTTAGTTTACCCGATCAACGGAACAGCCTGCTCGTTAAGTTAACGTGCAAGTGGCTAAGCACTTTACATAGACACACGAACCGTTAAAAAGATTCTCACGGAGGGCGGCGATCTAGCAGAAACGTTTGCACGGCGGGCGAAATGCTTCGCGGTTTTTCGTCTGCCGTTACATTCTGAGTTCAAATTCCACCGAGGTCGACTTTGCCTTTCATCCTTTCGAGGTCGATAAATTAAGTACCAGTTACGCACTGGGGTTGATGCAATCGACTTAATCCCTTTGCCCGTCCTTGTTTGTCCCCTCTATGTTTAGCCCCTTGTGAGCAATAAAGAAATAAGATTCTCACGGAAATTCAGCGTAATACAGAGTACGATATGGTTGCTCCCTTGAAATAAAAATACTACTCATTTTTGCCAGCTGAGCGAACTGGAGCAACGTGAAAAATGGAGTGTCTTGCTCAAGGACACATCACGCTGCCTGGATTCATATCTACGATGTTACAATCGTGGGCCGAACACCGTAAGCACTAACCAACTCGCCTTCATAAGAACTGATCGGGATCACACCCCGATATGTAAGCTACGAGCTTTCACACAAAAGCACAAGGTTGTAGTAGGCTGGGTGTATATTGAGTATTATACGGCAGGATATTAACGACAAATGAACACATCCAGCCTGATAACCTTTACTGTGCATTAATTTTTGTTAACGTAGACTACCCATACAATCTACACCACTATTTTTTATTGTGCATTAAGTTTAAATGTGATGGAATTGGTTCATAGCCATAGAAGAAAAAGCAAAACCGAATGGAAACGAATAATTATAAGTAGAATATCAAAGAGATTTAGAAAAGTGTCAGGATTTCGCAAAGTGAAGTGATTTGATATTGCAGGAAATTACAATATAATGATTTTGATGAGCTAAATATAGACGGAAAATATTGGTAAATATATCATGGTTATAATTCAAATAGCTTATTTTAGTGTTGAAATCACTGGCAGACTACTATCCAATTAATATGGTTTAAATGTTTTTTTACAGAAATGCAAGACTGAAAGATACCAGACACCGCAATATAATCATATTTAAGGTGGTGAGCTGGCAGAAACGTTAGCACGCCGGGCGAAATGCTTAGCGTATTTCGTGTGTCTTTACGTTCTGAGTTCGAATTCCGCCGAGGTCGACTTTGCTTTTCATCATTTCGGGGTCGATTAAATAAGTATCAGTTACGCACAGGGGTCGATGTAATCGACTGAATCCGTTTGTCTGTCCTTGTTTGTCCCCTCTATGTTTAGCCCCTTGTTGGCAATAAAGAAATAAGAAACGTTAGCACGCCAGGTGAAATGCTTAGCGGTATTTCGTCTGTCTTTACGTTCTGAGTTCAAATTCCGCCGAGGTCGACTTTGCCTTTCATCCTTTCGGGGTCGATAAATTAAGTACCAGTTACGCACTGGGGTCGATATAATCGACTTAATCCGTTTGTCTGTTCTTGTTTGTCCCCTCTGTGTGTAGCCCCTTGTGGGCAGTAAAGAAATAGGTATTTCGTCTGCTGTTACGTTCTGAGTTAAAATTCCGGCGTGCTAACAATTCTGCCAGCTTACTGCCTTTTCTTCTATTATATTGTAGGACTGATCAATGACTTGTAACTGGATTTCTTAGACGGAAACTAAATCAATCACATGGTGTCTGTATGTATATATATATATATATATATATATATATATATATATATATTAGAAATTATCCATTTCTAAATCTGACAGAGAGACTTAAGCAGCAGTGATACGATAAAGTATTTGTATACTGTCAAATTAACGTGACAGTCCCAATAAGGGAATCATACTACTGCTATTTAGCCCTAGGATGCTGGACCGCTTCCTGTTGGCCTTGACACATTCCC
>NC_142933.1:12671252-12676252 GCF_046866305.1 Octopus bimaculoides
GGCAGAAGTTGAACTCAAGATGGTGAAGACAAACGAAATATGGCTAAGCATTTTGACCGGCGTGCTAACGATTCTACCAGGTCGGCGCCTCCACGTGAATGATAACATTGCAGTGGAGGAGACACACCGTACCTGTGTGATTGTTTGTGTATGTGTGATTGCGTGTACATGTCTGATTGTGTATGTATGTGTGATTGTGTGCGTATGTGTGATCGTGTGTGTATGTGCGATTGAGACTATATGTATGATTCTGTATGTATGTGTGATTGTTATATGTGCATGTACGATTGTGTGCATATTTGTGACTGTGTAAGTTACGTGTGTGTGCACAATTGTGTTAGTGTCTGTATATTGGCTTCTGTGTGTATGTAGTTATGACTGTCTTTATGTAGTAATATCCGTGAAGGCTCATAGTATATCTGTATGTGTGCATGTGTGTATATATATATATATATATGCTAGGTCAGTCTTGGTGCTATTGGTAATATGTAACCCAGTACAGCCTGTCGGATAGTCGAGACGTCGGCAAATAAACCGGCACCTCCACTTTTGGCTCACTGAAAGACGACAAAAAAAGACATTGAAAGGGCGGCTGAACTGAGTATAGCCAACGGCCATCCGACTGAAAATATCTCAAGATGGCTCTGGTTGATAAGAGACTGCACGTGAAACCCTTCCACAGGTCAAGACTAGCTCAGTCCTCACTGCCCCAACTACATCCTACAAGTAAAAATCTCGTGACCCTGAGATACCTGCCGACGAACTGGAAGGGTTTCTAACATTGCAATGTATTTAAAGAGGTTGAGATAGCTCTGAGTATCTCCTGCAGAGGGAGTATAATCATCTTTAATAGTTATTCTACCTGTTTATGTCACATACGTGGAGGCGCAATGGCCCAGTATTTAGGGCAGCGGACTCGTGGTCAAAGGATCGCGGTTTCGATTCCCAGACCGAGTGTTGTGAGTGTTTATTGAGTGAAAACACCTAAAGCTCCACGAGGCTCCGGCAGGGGATGGTGGTGAACCCTACTGTACTCTTTCACCACAACTTTCTCTCACTCTTACTTCGTGTTTCTGTTGTGCATGTATTTCAAAGGGCCAGCCTTGTTACACTGTGTCACGCTGAATATCCCCGAGAACTACCTTAAGGGGTAAACGTGTCTGTGGAGTGCTCAGCCACTTGCACGTTAATTTCACGAGCAGGCTGTTCCGTTGATCGAATCAACTGGAACCCTCGACGTCGTAAGCGACGGAGTGCCAACAACAACAATGTCATACACACACACAGACACACACACACACACACACACACACATACACACACACACACACACACACACACACACACATTATATGCGTGTGCATGTGTATTTATATACGCATCTGTTCTTGTATGTTTCACTTGTTTATGGACGACGAAGCAAAAAACTGTTTACATTGCGTTGTCATTCTCGCTGTCCAAAACCCGGTGAACCAGCGATAGATTATTGGAAACTTCTATCAACTGACGCCATTGTTTTTTTTAAAAAAAGCTAAGAAATACAATATATAAATATATATATGTGAATATATATAAACGAAGTCATTGTGACAGAGTTATCGCGATCTAATTGTAATCGATACAGTAATGGCCGTATGTTTGATCTCGCAGCTAGATTGATGATCTTTTCGGTAGATATCTTCCCGTATCCTCTGCATTATCAGTGGTTATCATTGCTATCCACACCCTGCTGTACTTTTGATTGGTCTCCTCCTCCTCCTCCTTCTCCTCCTCCTTCTCCTCTACCTCATCATCATCGTCATCATCGTCGTCGTCGTCATCGCCGCCGTCGGTGTCGCCGTCGTCTTCGTCATCTTCATCCTCATCCTCATCATCAACATCATCATCATCACCATCGTCATCATCATCATCATCACCACCACCACCACTATCACCACCACGACCACCACCATCACCATCATAATCATCATCACTACTACCCCACCACCACTACCACCACCACCACCACCACCACCACGATCACCACCACCACAATTATCATCATCATCATCATCATCATCATCCTCATCATCACCATCATCACCATCATCATCATGATCACCATCATCATCATCAGCATCGTCAACATTAATACCATGTGCAAGCTCTCTTCCTCCTCCCGTCTAGATTATCGGCACCGTCCTCCCCCACCTGCTTCACCGTCGCCCCCACCATTCCGCCGCCACCTTTCATCACTATAATCGTTGACATCAGCAGCACCAATCTTATCTTTTAGGTTGGCCTTCATCGGTTTCCCATTTCTTCTGCTATTGCACACAATTCTGCTACCACCACCACCACCACCACCACCACCACCACTACTACTACTACTACTACTACTACTACTACTACTTCCACTACTACTAATACTACTACTACTACTACTACTACTACTACTACTACTACTACGACTACTACTACTACTTCCACTACTGCTACTACTACTACTACTACTGCTACGACGACGACTACTACTACTTCTACTACTACTACTACTACTACTACTACTACTACTACTACTATTACTACTACTTCCACTACTACTACTACTACTACTACTACTACTACTACTACTACAACTACTACTACTACTTCCACTACTACTACTACTACTACTACTACTACTACTACTACTACTACTGTTATTATCTTCGTCGGCATTAATATAATGATCATCTTCAGCAGCAGCAGCATCACTATTATCAAGAAGATGAAGAAGAAGAAGAAGAAGAAGAAGAAGGAGAAGGAGGAGGAGGAGAAGAAGAAGATGAAGAAGAAGAAGAAGAAGATGAAGTAGAACACGAAGAAGAGGATGATGGAAAAGTATTAGTAGAAGAAAAAATAAAGAAGAGCAGCAACAACAACAATAGCAATAAACTGTTTACCGCTGCCACCACCACCACTTCGATCATCATTTATCATCCTCATCCTCATAGGAATAGCAGCTACAGCTCTTTTGAAGGCTGCATTTGATATTTCGTACTTCTGTAGACTTTATATCCAAAAGTAAAATGAGATTCTCACACTTCAACCATTCCCTTCGCATTTGTGAGAATCCTGAGAAAAATGGCAAAAAAAGCTCACGGCTACCCTCCGCCGGCTTCCGGCCAACCACCATGCTTTCGTCTCTCTGTCTTCCCTCGCTTCTATAATGGCCTCTGCTTCTCTGAGCCTGACTGATCTATTGACATTACCACTCGGCTGTCTCTCTCTCTCTCTCTCTCTTTCTTTCTTTTGTATTCCATATCAAGCGCAGGCTTGGCTCTGCGGTAAGAAGCTTGCTTCACAAACACATAGTTCAGTGTTCAATCCCACTGCATGGCACCTTGGACAGTTGTCTTCTGCTATAGCCTCGGGCCAACAAAAGCTTTGTAAGTAGATCTGGTAGTCGGAAACTGAAAGAATCCCGTCGCATATACACATATATATATATATATATATATATATATATATATAATTAATTCCTCCCCCCCCCCAAAAAAAACCCAAGAAAAACCACAAGAAAACAAAACACAACGTGAGGACGTAGTACATGTGGACTATTAACAAACGTTCAGGGAAGGAAAGAATAGTAGTTTTATGTTTCGAGCAAAGCTCTTCTTCAGAAACAGGAGACAGAGGAAAATAGTAGTAGTAGTAGTAGTAGTAGTAGTAGTAGTAGTAGTAGTAGTAGTAGTAGTAGTAGTAGTAGTAGTATAGAGGTGTGGTTTGTAACCGATCGTCCCTCCATCCAAATGAAAGGTGGTTGGAGGTCCTCGATCGAAGGTTTTGACGGGAAATTCGTACAGAAGGCGCGATTAAAACAATAGCGGATGTCTAGTGTAACAACACTACTTCCCCAAATTTGTCTAAAGCGAGATTCCACTGATGAGTGGCATAATGGAGTAGATTTGCAGCGTATCTGGTTCTATAGAAGTAAAAATGGTTTACTAAAGAAAGAGAAAGATTTAAGGTGATGGAAGACGTAATTGTTAATGGTTGTCTGCATTGCTTTGGTGATCTTAGTGGCGCGCATGAAGGTCGACGGGGTTACATTCTTTGGAATGAGACACAGTGAGTGGGTGCCTCCAAATGTCAAAGTATAACTCTGGAGTGAGTCAGAGATTAAAGGGTTTGGTTGGATTAGGAGCAAACTTTGGGGATAAGTATAATGTTTAAGTGTAATTGACTGGGCATTGATAGGGATGTTGGTTGTGTTTGCCTGATGCGCCTGCAGATATTTCCACTTCAACCGTGTAAACAGGAGAAAAAGGGAAACAAATGAATCAAAAGTAAGATTTTCAGGGAAGTAATGCAAGAACTAAGCCAAGCATTTGTGCTGAGGAAAATGAAAGAGTTGGGTACTGCTTACATCACGAAATTCATGAAAATCTGTTCGGCAAGGGACCATATGTAGACACTACAGCCTGAGAGATACAAAACTTTTGGAATTGCGTGATGGACAAAAGCTTTCTTTGCAAAAGAGAGGATCGTTGTGTTACAGACATTTCGTCGTTGGATGAATATCTCACGGTTTTGCGAAATGGGTTGAGACAAGTAAGACGTTGTACCCCTTGTTTTAGACTCAAACTGGCACAGAGCAACCAAGAGTACTTTACTAGGGTGACTTAGGACACGAGGCGTGGATGCACACGTTTTGTATGTCATATGTGTATTTACGTTTAGCTTCGGGCGTAAACAAGCACACACGCACTCGAATACATATTTGTGTGTATGCACGTATCTATGAATATCTGTGCATTCATTCATCTATATAAGCTTATGTGTATATGTGTGTGTGTGTGTGTGTGTGTGTGTGTGAGTGCGAGGGAGTTAATGCGTGTGTAAGCGAAAATATATGCATTTGTTGTTTTATGTGAATACGTATCATCGCGCGCGCATATATATATATGTAACTATATACACATAAATATATATATGTCCATATATATATACATATATATATATATATATATATATAT
>NC_142933.1:12681252-12688752 GCF_046866305.1 Octopus bimaculoides
GGATGTTAGTGTAACATGTATGCAAAGTTTCGTGAATATTGGTTCGTCAGTTTAGGCTCTAAGATGGTTACAGACAGAGAGACAGAAATTGTCATTTATATATGAGATATATATATATTTAGCAGAAGCAACAGAGTGACTTAACGCCGAGAGTTTTCTGCGGCTAACACTCATCTCTTACCATTTCCGAGTCTTTCTTGAACTGACCATGTGACATTACATATTCGACCTTAGAATAATAACTATTACTTTGCCTATACCACAGGTCGTTAACTCTTCTCTTTCCCACTTTTTCTTTCGTTCTTTGCCTATCCTTTAAACTAACCATGTGACAATGTAATGCACGCAGCCTAAACGTATTGGTGTATAGCTTCTACGAGAACATCCATTGTGTTAAGTATTTCCTATTCGTTATTGCAGATTCAGTCAAAGTTCGATACTCAGAATCCGTTCTTCATTCTACAGAATATGTTGCAACGAATTCCTTTACTTACCAGACAAACCGTTCGAGAATATAAACTGCTCACACTTGCATTGGTTCGATCCGTTACCAGTTGATTGTTTAACCAGCAAGAATGTGTTCAACGCAATAACACTACTTACATGTATGCATAGACATATACATATATATATGTGTCTGTGTGTATGTAAATATATACATATATATACATATCTATATATATGTGTACGTATATATATATGTGTGTATGTATATATATATATATACATATATATGCATAGACATATACATATATATATGTGTGTGTGTGTGTAAATATATACATATATATACATATCTATATATATGTGTATGTATATATATATATATATGTGTGTATGTATATATACGTATGTATTTACTTTTGTATATATATATATATATATATATATATATATATATACATATATATCTGTGTGTATGTGTGTGTACATGTGTGTTCATGTGTTCCTGAGAGTGTACCACATAATCTCTCTATCTCAAGCTTTCACACATTTGACTTCGCAACTTCTATTTTGTTTTCTCTGCAGCGCTATCACTATTGCGGTATATATGGCCATAATACGCTCATCTTCCTCTGTGTGTGTGTGTGTGTGTGTGTGTGTGTGTGTGTGTGTGTCTATACATACATACATTCATGTATGTATAAATATATATATATATATATATATATATATGTATATATATATGTATTTATCTATCTATCTATCTATCTATCTATCTATCTATATATATATATATATATATATATATATATATATATATATATATATATATATACATACGCACACACATATATATATATATGTATGCATGTATGTATGATATATTGTATGTGTGTATGTATGTATGTATGTATGTATGTATGTATGAATATGGCGTATCGCACAGCCATCTTTGCAGTAATTGTCTCCGTGAGGTGAAGATCTATAGATACTGTTAGATTATCGTTGATATAAACTCTGCGTTAATCCGATTAATTTCGAACTTTTGCATCAAGTCATCGCACTAATTGATGTGACCTTTTCTACGAGAAGGATTCCCTACTTTTCGTTGAAGAATTTGATCTCAACCGTAAATATATGCTATATACCTATATGTATATAGATACATATGCGTATAATTGTGTATTTGTCTCTGTGTATACGCATATACACATACATACACTCATTTATATTTATATGTATACCGGCCTATCTGTCGATCTAGCCGTCAAGCTATCTATCCACCTCGTTTTATCCCCCCCTCTCTCTCTATTTTGTCTGTATGAGCGTATATACATAGATATGTGTGTGTATACATATATGTGTGTAGTATGTATATGTGTGTGTGTTACACTATTAATATATATGTATATGCCTATATATATTTTTGTATATGTATATCTACCCATCTATATATTTACCTATCTATGTATCTACCTGTCAGTCTATCTG
Organism: Octopus bimaculoides; assembly: GCF_046866305.1. Classification (NCBI taxonomy): domain Eukaryota; kingdom Metazoa; phylum Mollusca; class Cephalopoda; order Octopoda; family Octopodidae; genus Octopus; species Octopus bimaculoides. Next base: position 12,683,188 of record NC_142933.1, read on the forward strand.
TCTATCTTACTATCTGTCTTTCACTTTGTCTCTGTCTGTCTGTCTGTCTCTCTCTCTCTCTCTCTCTCTCTCTCATTCTCTCTCACTGCTTATATATATGTGTGTGTGTGTATGTATGTACGTGTATATGTATATGTATATGTATATAAGCATGTATAACATTCATTTTCTATCAACTGTTTCGGCCGTGGGGCAACTTTCAACCAAAGCTGTCTGCCAGTGTAACATCTTATAAATTCTTCGCGACCATTTGAATGAAACGTTTCTTCATTGCAGTATTCTTATTTCTTGAGGCAGCGAGCTGGCAGAAACGTTAGCAAGCCGAGCGAAATGCTTAGCGGTATTTCGTCTTCTGCTACGTTCTGAGTTCAAATTTTGGACCTTGTGCCTAGTGTAGAAAAGAATATCAATGATTCGATTTTTAAGGTGATGACTTGGCAGAAACTTTATCACGCCAGGCGAAATGCTTAGCGGGAGTTCAAATTCCGCTGCAGTCGACTTTGCTTTTATCTTTCGCAGTCGATAAATTAAGTACCAGTTGCGCACTGAGGTCGATCAGATCGACTGGCCCCACCCCTCAAAATTTCGGTCTTGTGTCTAGAGTATAAAACAATATTAACAATTCGGTTTTTAAAGCGGTGAGCTGGCAGAAACGTTAGCATGCGGGGTGAAATGCTTAGCGGAATTTCGTCTGCCGCTACGTTCTGAGTTCGAATTCCGCCGAGGTAGACTTTGTCTTTCATCCTTTCGGGGTCGATAAATTAAGTGCCAGTTACTCACTGGGGTCGATCTAATCGGCTGACCTCCTCCCCAAAAATTTCGGGCCTTGAAATGAACATAAGGTGGTTTTACTGATAAGTTCCACAAACATTACGTAGCTATACATACCACAGCCTTACCGGCATACCACTGAATTCTAGTGAATACCAGTGATATATTAGTGACTGATTTACTACTTCAATCCTTCTGCTCTAATAAAACAAATTATTTATGTGTGTGTGAATTTTAATATTAAAATGTAAACTAGATGTTAGCCCGTTCAAAACCTGTAATTTACGACGCTATAGTTTACAAATGCATGACATAAATACATAAATAAATAATGTAGTAGATACAGCGCCTACGACATTCAAAATCCTCGAGTGGGGTTCGATTTTTGATTGAAGCAAATTAACTCTACTTAACAGTGTACAATCTTCATAGCCTTGATACAAATATAAAACTTATAAATTCGCATTTGCATTGTCAATAAACTGTGGCGTAGTACTTAAGTACGCAAACAATGGATGAGTTAAATAGGAGATAAGCTCCGTGTTTATGTAAGACGAAGGTGGTAGTGGGTGGGTTATTTCCTTGTTATAAATATGACGAAATATGAAATATAGATTAGTAAGTTTGTTTCGCGTGCACTCGTGCGTAGAATAATTCTATTATGACTGATATGACACAACATTGTGTGTTTGAATGAATTAATGCAATAGATTACGTCTTGTGATAAACTAAAGAGATTAAATGATTGATAAGAGGACCAGAAACAGCTGCTGTGGAAACGACATTACAAACTGAATGTGGCCGTTTTGTTCCAGACGTAATTGTTGAAATCAAGTTTAGACTTCCAGTTCATTGTGTAATAATATATTCATGTCGTCTCACTGCCAGCTGTTTAATAATGTAACTCTGAAGCAATTGATTTGACCTGAAATTAGAGGTCGATTTTTTTTTATATTTCTTCGTCAGCCCGAGGGCGCATAAGTTCGTTACCCGGCTTTCAAGGTGTGTGATTGCGATCACAGTACTCCCTCTTTAGTGAGACGCCAGTTCTTTGCGTGGCTCAAGGCCTGTAACTTTTTTTTTTTCTTTTTGAGAGGAGCGAACAAATCGATTTCGTCGATCCAGTATTTCACTGGTAATTCATTTTATCGACGCCGAAGTCATAGGAAGCGTTGAACTCGGCGAGATTTGAACTTAGAACATAATAAGCCGTAAGAAATGCGGCTAAGCACTTTGTCCGGCATGGTAACATGACTGTTACTGGTCGGTTACAACTTCAAATTTATGGCCCACCGCTGCAGCTTTATTTTTCCGCTCTTTGTCAAAGTTATCGCCAACAAAGCAAAGGTTTATTTATTGTCTCAAATGCAATGTAGCAAAATTCCACCCTACATATTTTGAGGAAAGATTTAACTTGAAAAGACATCGATAATGAAACTAAAGCAGTAGACTCCGAGAACACTAGTAATTACCTATGACATCAAATAGTAATAAATATAATTTAGGGCCTTCGTCGGTCAGATCTTTTAACGTATTTCATCTCAAATTGCAAAGGTTTGAATTGTGAAGGACTGGTAGATGTCTCATCTCTTTATATCTTTGATCTTGTCTGAAGGAAAGGCTTTGCCTACCATGAGACCTGGTTGTTCGTTGTATTTAAAGTGAATTGCTTATGGACATTGCATTTGCAGAGGTGTGTTTAACAATATTTAGTAGTTAAAGTTTGTCATTATTAGCTTTGGTTAATTCTACAGTACATTTTATGCCACAAATCGCAATTTTTGAACCACAAACGGTTTGAAAACGGTTTTTTTCTTTTCTTTTTTTTTTTGCATTTCCCATGTATATCATTCATCGATATTTCATACACATTCACATTTGAAACTATAGTTTCAAGAAAAGACTAAAATGTTTATTGTTGCAATTGAATAGAAAAGGATAAATATGCTTTTTTCGAACAATATATCATAATTTCCAAAATAATTCATACATTAAAATATTTAAATACTATGTATTATTTTAACTCCTAAGACACCTGATAAAATAAAAAAATATGATTTAAAAAATTTGGCAGATAAGGGGTTAAGGTCGATACACCCACCCACTGCTTGACAACCCATGTTGGTTTGCTTACGTTCCTATTAGTTAGTTGTTCGGCAAATGAGACAGATACAAGTAGCAGACTTCAGAAAACAACAATTTGGGGCGACTAAACTCCGCTGAGAATTTGCCCCAGCATGGCCGCAGTATAATAACTGAAATATTTAAAAACATAAGGGATATGACAGAAACATAGACCCCAGATATGATCGTATTAGTAATGAAAATGTGCAGGATGTCATGTTTTACAGAAGACAATGCTCTAGCATGACCAAAGTCCAGTCTTTGAAACCAATAAAATAACAATTTAATATATATTAAAATCGAATGAAAATAATGAGTCACGATTGGCTAGAGAACTGAGAAACCATTGAAAGATATGAGAGAAACGCTGCTATCGTAGAAAAGTAGGAACTTGGCCAAAATAGATGTTCAACAGACTGTAAGAGATTTAAACTGGAACCCAGATAACGGAGTTGTAACAAACTTATGTTCTGTAAGAATCCGAAGCAAACTCATTGAGAGTTACGGAGAATGACTGAGATGAAAACTAGGGTAAAACTCCGTTGACATGATCAGTGTGGAATTTGGCTGCATAAACAACGACAACGACAACAATAATAATAATTAATTCGTTTATTGGCCACAAGGGCTTACATAAAATTTAAAACAAAAACAACAAAAAAGACAAAAACAGGACAATGCAATGGGTTTTACAACGTATAAACAATATAATAATAATTAAAATTAAAGAATTTCAAACTCCCAATAAGGGAGGCGGTTTTAAGGACCTCATGGAAAAACCTACAAAAGCCACAGGTACCTGAACAGCCCTTCTCCTTTGGTTTACAGGTGCATGCTCAGAATTGGTCCTTTCACAATGGCCATTCTTCCAACATTCACCCACCTTTTAACAAACTTGCTACAAGGCAACACTTTCCTCTCCCACCCTCAACTTCCTTTCCAAGTGAAACTTGAAAAATTTGAGGAGCGCTTGGCCAAATAGGAAAGTGCCTGTCTTTAGCCCTTTCAAACGGGTCCACCATACTACATCTTTCGCTACAGCCACTAGACAAATACAAATTGCCGTTCCCTCCCGGCCAATCTTCACAATGGATTCAGCGGATACATAGCAGCAACAATAATAATATCCCTTTCTACTACAGGTTGAAGATTTGAAATTTTGGAGGTGAGACTAGTCTATCACAATGACCTCAGTGCTCAACAAGTACTTATTTCATCGACCCGATGGGATGAAAGGCAAACTTGATCTCGGTGGAATTTGAACGCAAAGACAAACGAAAGCAGATAAATATTTTTGCTAATAGAGAATTATTTTCGAAAATTATGTAATCGTGATTGACCTTCTGAAGCTTATTGGGAAGCCGTCGAAGACACAAAGGGTAAATATTTTGTGAAGATGAATAAGTTTCTTTCTCCTCGAAGCTATTTCAAGATTACTTTTGCTAAAAGAGATTCTAATTACATATGGGATGAGTTAGCACTGTAACAGGTCTAGCTTCAAGCAACCCTTAAGGCTCTTTATTAAAACGAATTATATATATATATATATATATATATATATATATATATATATATATATATATATCAATTGCAAATATAAGTTTCCGGGAAGAAATTTGCGCAGAAATTATTTAGTAATTGTGTGATAAATTCCCAGAAGCAATGGTTAAATAAATCTGAAAATGAGGTTGTCTGTTTGTGAGGTAAAACTCTTGACTTCTTTTTGAGATCATGCCAGTATATATATATATATATATATATATATATATATATATATATAGGTAGAATTCACGAAAAAACAACAGACGAAGACAAGTGGTGCAAGCAACAAATGGATGTATTAGTTTAACGCTCGGGAATAGACAAAGTCTTTAACAATTCGAGCCTTACGCTCTTCAACAGGACGGAACACAGAAAGAAACAAGGAGAGAAAAAAGGTTTTTCACAGGTTAAAAAGTTCAAAGGCTTCAGACGTCGTGGTGTTTTGCGGCAATTTGTTATCAGTAGATATGTACAGCGTAATTCGTAGGCAGGAGAGGTGCAGCCGGAGAGTACAAAGTTCAGAATAAAAAGTCCAGAATATGAACAGCTAGGCGCAATATAAGACTACAAAGGAAATTTTGAATCGCCACTAATTGTGACAGAGGGTACTGAAACACCTATATTACAAGAAATAAGAGTCAAAATCTCTTAATTCTCTATGAAGTGCGCAATATATTTACACTCGGTGTATATGTACTGTATGCTTCATACAACATTAAGGAATCATATCTCTTATCCCTTGCAATATAGGCGCTTCGGTAATCTCAGCCACAATTAGTGACCATTAAAGTGTATATATATATATATATATATATATATATATATATATATATATATATATATATATATATATATATATATATATATCCGAGCACAGTACCTGCATTCGTTAGCATCGAACGAGAACATTGATTTCACAAAATCGATTGACGATAATCTATCTATCTATCTATCTATCTATCTATCTATCTATCTATCTATCTATCTATCTATCTATCTGCCTATCTATTTACTTGTCTGTCAGTCTATAATATGTTTATATACATCCCCACAGAAAAAGTTGACTGTAACTTCGAAGTTTCGCCGATTATCGGCTTTACCTGATAATTTAACGATGCAATTAGTGAC
>NC_142933.1:12691252-12693752 GCF_046866305.1 Octopus bimaculoides
TGGTCATAAATTTAGCGTGCAAAGAGCTGGACCTTCGGCACACAGACGCAGATTTCGCGTAATTTTCAAGTAGAATGAGTAAGATGCGGAGAACGGCAAAATAGTACTTTTGAAATGCGGGTATTCCTCCATTAGAGCAGCTTCCATACCGTTGCCATCTACCGAATTTTACTTGAGGAAATTCCAAAATACTGAGATACTAGCATGAGGCATCAGACAAGGGATTAGAACATGGTAACTAGAGAATGGGAAAAGAATTTCGTAACCTTTCAGCCACGTCGCTGCAACGCTGCTCAACTTTATCGTTCAGTATTATAACGCTACACTGAAGACGGTGAGCTGGTAGAAACGTTAGCACACCAGGCGAAATGCTTAACGGAATTCCGTCTGCCGTTATGTTCTGAGTTCAAATTCCGCCGAGGTCGACTTTGCTTTTCATCCTTTCGGGAGTCGATGTAATTGACTTAATCCATTTGTCTGTCCTTGTTTGTCCTCTCTATGTTTAGCACCTTGTGCGTATTAAAGAAATAAAAAACGTCAGCACGCCGGTGTCTCATCTGTCTTTACGTTCTGTATTCAAATTCCGCCGAGGTCGACTTTGCCCTTCATCCTTTCGGGGTCGATAAATTAAGTGCCAGTTGCGTACTGGGGTCGATCTAATCGACTGGTCCTTTCCCCAAAAATGTTGGGCCTTTTGCCTATAGTAGAAAAGAATCGCTAGCACGCCGGGCGAAATGCTTAGCGGTATTTCGCCTGCCGTTACGTTCTGAGTTCAAATTCCACCGAGGTCGACTTTGCTTTTCATCCTTTCGGGGTCGATTAAATAAGTACCAGTGAAACACTGCGGTCGACGTCATCAACTAATCCCCTCCCGACAAATTTCAGGTCTTGTGCCTTTAGCAGAAAAGATAGAACGCTTCGCTGAGTCGTCAACGTCACCAGTTGGTTAGTCAAGACTCTTTAAAGTGTTATTGAACAAAACATCCTACAAAGAACATCGAGAACCCAACACCAACAATGTTAATTCATATATAATTATTATGAAGGATGCCTGGTTAAGAAGCTGGTTTTTGCGACTACTTGATTTTGGGATCTTTCCCATTGCGTGGCATCTTGTTGAAGGGTTTCTCCACTATAACCTCAAACCGTCCTATGCTTTGTGAATGGATTTGGGTCACGGAAACTGCGATTTATCGAGTCATGTGTGCGTGTGGCGGGGGTGTATTTGTGTATATACATGTATCTGCCTTTTCTTTTGTCCTGCTACCGTTTGACAACCGGTGTTGGTTTGTTTAAGACCCTTTAACTTAAGAGTTCTACAAAACGATCGGACAGGATAAATACCATATAAAAAAAATAAGCACTGAAATCGATTTGTTTCAATAAGTCAGTAAAAGTAGTGCCCCAGCATGGCCGCAGTCTAACAGAAATAAAAATTAAGGATTAAACATTACTAATCATTTCCGTACTTCGGTGCCCCAATCAACTGAAGCACATTTATTTATCTATTTATTTATTTATTACTTATTTTTACCTTATCTAATTAACGTTCAGGTAGATATAGCAGATGTGATTAGGATCAGTGGAGCGTGTTTCTCTAACAGTTTTGCCATAATAGGTTTGCTGTCAGCTGATTAAGGAGCGGTTTGTAATCTTTTATTCCGGATAATCAACGTTCTCCTGTATTAATTGCAGCAACTGTAAAACTATTGTTCATTAAGCACATTAGTAAATGCGGTGGCTTGGTAGATTCGTTAAGCATCATTTGCGGCCCTTTACGTTCTGAGTGCAAGTGCCGACGAGCTAAACTATGAGCTCTGAATTACATCCTTTCTTGGTAGATTAAACAAGTATGAATTGAGCACTGGAATCAATAAAATCGACCAAATCCCTGCCTTCAAAGTTGCTGGCCGAAATTTGGAACCGTTGTGAATATTAATTTCAAAGCTTGGCACAAGGCCAGCAAATTTGGCGGTGGAAATGTATCGATTACATCGACTCCAGTATTCAAATGGTATTTATTTTATCGAAGCCGAAAGGATAAAAAGCAAAGCCAACTCAGGGATAACTTAAATTCAGGACATAAATTCGGAAGAAATATCTCGAGGCTTTTTCTCTGGGTGCAGTAACGATTCTACCAGTTCACCTCGTTAACCTTTATTAATTCTTTATACTGGAAGCACAAAGCCTCAAATTTGTGGGGAAGGGATTATATCGATTACATTGACACCAGTGCGTAGTTGGTACTTATTTAATCGACCCCGAAAGGGTAAAAGGGAAAGTAGACCCCGGTGACATTTAAATTCAGAACGTAAAGCGGTGAGCTGGCAGAAACGTTAGCACGCCGGGCGAAATACTTGACGGTATTTCGTCTGCTGTTACCTTCTGAGTTCAAATTCCGCCGAGGTCGACTTTACCTTTCATCCTTTCTGGGTCGATATATTAAGTATCAGTTGAGTACTGGAGTCGATCTAATTGACTATACCCCTCACTAAAATTT
>NC_142933.1:12721252-12726252 GCF_046866305.1 Octopus bimaculoides
ACGCACACATACACACGTACACACGCACACACACGCACACACACACATCTTCGTATACACAGATTCACGCTCGCAATAAACCCACTCACAGAACAAGGAATTCCTGATTATCTCCATACTAACTCACTGGAATTGTTTAGTGTTGGTGGACATTGGATAGTGGTATCAAGTGCTGCAGCGGGGGTAGTGGTGGCGGTGATGGTAGTATAGGTAACGATGGTAGTAGCGGTGGTGGTGCTAGTGGTAGTGATGACGGCGATGATTGTAGGTGGTAGTGGTGGTAGTGGTGATGGTATTTTTTGGTGCTGACGATGGTCGTAGTAGTCGTGGTGGTGGTGGCGGTGGTAGTGGTGGTGGTGGTCATCGTCGTCGTCGTCGTCGTCGTCGTCGTCGTAGTAGTAGTAGTAGTAGTAGTAGTAGTAGTAGTAGTAGTAGTGGTGGTGGTGGTGGTGGTGGTGGCGTTTGTGTTGGCGCTGACGATGGTAGGGATGGTCGCATTGGTGAAGATGGTTGTGGTAGTGGTGATACAGTGTTTAAGATGCTGTGGGGGGATGATGATGATGGTGGTGATGACGGTGCGGGTGTCCTGATAGTGGTGGTGGTGGTTGTGGTGGTGGTGGCTGCGAAGGTGCAGCGATGGTGGTGGTGCGTTATTGTACAGTGTATGTCATAGCGTGGTAATACTGTTGCAGTCTTGTGCTAGAGCTGTTGTTATTTAGCCACCGATCAGTCCTGATTGAGCGATCCAATCCACTGGCCAAATGCAGTCTAGCCATGACCATCCCGTATTTTTTCTATACACATACAAAGAAGGCATGTCAAACCACTATATCCTTTATATGATGGTTACAACGGTGGAGGCGCAATGGCCGTGGTTAGGGCAGCGGACTCGCGGTCATAGGATCGCGGTTTCGATTCCCAGACCGGGCGTTGTGAGTGTTTATTGAGCGAAAACACCTAAAGCTCCACGAGGCTCCGGCAGGGGATGGTGGTGAACCTTGTACTCTTTCACCACAACTTTCTCTCACTCTTTCTCCCTGTTTCTATTGTCACACTGTGTCATGCTGAATATCCCCGAGAACTACGTTAAGGGTAGACGTGTTTGTGGAGCGCTCAGCCACTTGCACGTTAATTTCACGAGCAGGCTGTTCGGTTGATTGGATCAAGTTGATCGTCGTAAGCGACGGAGTGCCAACAACGATGGTTATAACGTTCCTGAGGAAGACTCAACTGTTTTTTCTAGCAGGCCAAGCCACCATGTCGATGCTCCCTCGTAGGCTTGCGAATAGAAACAGGATACTACAGGTACGTGATCAGTGATAGCTAGTTGTATGGTAGAATAAGTGACTAATGGTATGGTGTGGAGGTTTTGGTGAGGTGTGTGTGTGTATGTGGTGGTTTGGATGTGGAGAATGATGGGCTGTTTGTGTGGCAGTAGTCTGTGGTTTGATCATGGGGACGTGATCGGCGTTACGTGTCATAGTCTATGGTGATAGCAATTGGAGGATTGTAGAAGTTAGTGTTGTAGTAGAGCAGTGGTGTGTGAATCAGATGGGTTAGTGGTGTGGCGCTGAGGCGTCGGTGTGGTGTGATGGCGGCGAGGTTGCGTAGCGAAATAAAGAAAAAAAATTATGATATGGGTGCTGGTCGAATGTTCAGGTTGTCTTAGTAGATTTGTAGTGTTATAGTGACTACTATTGTAGTAAGTTAGCAGGATCGAATGCAAGCCGGATAAGATGATTAGAAGCATTTTGTCCGAGTTCAAATTCCGCTGAGTCCTGAATTCATCCCTATCTCGTTTCAGGTGAAGTACCGGTTGAGCCCTAAGAGTCGATATAATTTATTTATTCTTCCCCCTAAAATCGCTAGCCTTGTGCATAAATTTGAAATCATTATCATAATAACTTCAGCAGTAAGCTTAGCGAAACACGAGTATGCTCAGCGACATTTCATCCGACACTTTACGTTCAGAGTTCAACTCTTCCTTTTATTCTTTCGGGGTCAATAAAAGGAAAAATCAGTCAACAATAGGTGTCAATGATATCGATGTGGCCCCTCCTTTCAAATATTACTGGTCTTGTTCCAAAACCTGAAATCGTTTAAGGCGGGGAGCTTTCAAGATGGCTACCGCGACGGAAAAAAGTAATTTGCGGTATTACTCAATGTTCTTTGCTTTCTGAGTTTAAATTCATTTGCGGTCAATTTTGCCTTTCATCATTTCAGGACACAGATATCAGTCGAGTATTTGGGGTCGATAAAATCGACTAACCTTCTCGTCAAAATGGCTGGCCTGTAAGTTAGAATTACTAATATTGGTTTCAGGTTTTGGCTAAAGACAAGTATTATTATTATTATTATTATTATTATTATTATTATTATTATTATTATTATTATTATTATTATTATTATTATTAAGAAGTCGAGTTAAGGCGGCGAGCTGGCAGAATCGTTAGCAAGCCGGGCGAAATGCTTAGCGGTATTTCGTCGGTCTAGGTTCCGAGTTCAAATTCCGCCGAGGTCAATTGTGCCTATCATCCTTTCGAAGTCGATAAATTAAATACCAGTTGCATACTGAGATCGATCTAATCGACTGGCCTCCTCCCCAAAAATTTCGGGCCTTGTGCCTAGAGTAGAAAAGAATATTATCATTATTAAGGTGAGTTAAGGCGGCGCGCTGGCAGAATCGTTAGCAAGCCGGGCGAAATGCTTAGCAGTATTTCGTCTGTCTACGTTCCAAGTTCAAATTCCGCCGAGGTCGACTTTGCCTTTCATCCTTTCGGGGACGATAAATTGATAATCAGTTGAGTACAGGAGTCGAAATAATCGATATTCCCTTCCCCGAATTTCAGGCCTTGTGCCTATAGTAGAAAGGATTATAATTAAGGCGAGTTAAGGCGGTGAGCTGACAGAGTCGTTGGCGCGCCGGGCAACATGCTCAGCGGCATTTCATCCGTCTTTATATTTTGAGTTCAAATTTCCCCGGGGTCAGTTTCGCCTTGCATCCTTTCAGACTTGATAGTATAAGTACCAGTTGAGCACTCCTCCCAAAACTTTCAGGCCTTGTGCCTATAATAGAAAGGATTATTAAGGCGATGTGACGGCGAACTGGCAGACTTGTCGGCGAGCTAGGCAAAATGCTTAGCAGCATTTCGTCCATCTTCATGTTCTGAGTTCAAATCCTGCCAAGGTCGATTTTCCCTTTTATCCTTTCGGGGTCGATAAATTATATACCAGTCAAACTCTGGGGTCGATGTAATCGACTAGTTCCTCCCCACAACATTTCAGTCCTTGTGCTTTTAGTAGAACGGATTATTATTATCACTATTATTAACGCAATTTAAGGTGGTGAACTGGTAGTGTCATTGGCTCGCCGGACTAAATGCTTAGCGGCATTTCATCTGTTTTTACCTTCTGAGTTCGAATTCCGCCGAGGTCAACTTTGCCTTTTATCTTTTCGAGGTCAAATAAGTACCAGCTGAGCAGTGAGATCAATGCAATCGACTTACCCCCTTTCCACTAAATTGCTGTTCTTGTGCTAAAATTTGAAACCAGTAATATTACTTTCTAGATTACAGGCACAAGGCCTGAAATGGGGGGGGGGAGCGGAGGGGGCCAGTCGATTAGATCGACTTCAGTACTCAGAACGTAAAGACAGATGAACTACCGCTAAGCATTTCACCCGGCGTGCTAACGTTTCTGCCAGCTCGCCGCCTTTCTGAAACCAATAATATTAAGGCAATGATGTGGCAGAATGGTTTGTGCGTCAGACAGAATGCTTTCCAAAATTTATTCCGGCCATTGCCTTCTGAGTTCAAACTCCGCCGAGATCGACTTTGCCTTTCATCCTTTCGGGGTCGATAAATTAAATACCAGTTGCGCACATCTTCACCAACGCGACCATCCCTACTATCGATCTAATCGACTGGCCCCTCCCCTCAAAAGTCATGACTTGTGCCTATAGTAGAAAAGATCAACCTTAGTTTTCTTTCTGTCGTGACGGAGAATAATACCACTTAATTATTACGAGACTAGCCGATAGATGCAGGGACAGTTTTGTTCTGGTGCAGGTTGGTTTCGGAGTGTCTGTGTGCTGGTTAGCGATGTGCATTGGGAATGAAAGACAAAGATGTAGGGAACTGATGATTGCAAAGCATTTGATTTCTTCCCTGTTGATATCAGCGTGGGATGAACAGGAAAGCCTTAAAGTGTAGTAAGCTCTGAAGTTACCAGGAACGATAGATTCGATGAGAAGCGAAAAAGGTGGTCTTCAAAGCAATGGTCGAAGTGTGGTTGCTACGTTTAAGAGATTTGACATGCATATAGGAAATACACATACTAGAATGATTAACAGAGGGAGACAAACCAGAATTTCGTTTTTGATTGATAGATGAGTGATGTGAGTGACTGAGTGAGTGGAATTTGGATATAGAGACACTAATTTTTAAAGTGAAATTTCAATCAAGCAAGAGTTCTTAGTAGAGGAATGCCACCATTTTGAGTTGATGTACGACATCTCTCTTTAGATGATGTGTGTTCACAAAGGTGAGAAAAGACGGAAGGTGTTCCTCAATATTCTTTTACTCTTTGTTCTTTTACTCTTTTACTTGTTTTAGTCATTTCACTGCGGCCATGCTGGAGCACCGCCTTTAGTCGAGCAAATCGACTCCAGGACTTATTCTTTGTAAGCCTAGTACTTATTCTATCGGTTCTTTTGCCGAACCGCTAAATTACGGGGACGTAAACACACCAGCATCGGTTGTCAAGCGATGTTGGTGGGACAAACACAGACACACAAACATACACGCACAAACATGCACACACACACACACACACACACACACACACACACACACACACACATATACATATATATGATGGGCTACTTTCAGTTTACGTCTACCAAATCCACTCACAAGGCTTTGGTCGGCCCGAGAAGACACTTGCCCAAGGTGCCACGTAGTGGGACTGAAACCGGAACCATGTGGTTCGTAAGCAAGCTA
>NC_142933.1:12733752-12751252 GCF_046866305.1 Octopus bimaculoides
ATATATATATATATATATATATATACACTTAAACCTTGGGAGAGGCATTATGCCGGTAATAAACACACGCACTGGTTCAGTCCTTTATTAATTTATATAGTTTTTTGTTAAATTATTTCATTGCACTCTTGCAATCTCTTCAGTAACTTGTCTCTCCACTTCCATTTATTTTGAATATATGATCTGGCGTTGTTTTGGCGTTGTTTCGAAACTGTTTAGTATGAGCATGTGAGTGTGTGCAAGCTCGTATGTGTGCACGCTCATATGTGTGCACGCACTTATGTGTTCGTGCTTATATGTAAGTATGTGCGTCCATATGTGTGTTTGTAACAATTTCGTTTATATCAGATCAGATAGAGACTTTTTAATTAATTTATTTACGTTCATATTCCGCATCATATGTGTGAACAACACATGCAACCACGGGCAATTGTAAGGCTCTCATCTACGTGTATTTGGTGTTTAAAATTGGTTGCGTTTCAGTTATGAGGACCGACTCCTGTATTTGTCGCAAAGATGCGTCACCGGGGTGTCTAGACAGGATTTCTATGTTAATTATGTCCAGTACACCACCATGTTGTTCTTTGGCATGCTGGTAGAGCACCGAGGTTTGTTTTTGATTATTATAGTCCCTCCAATGTTCGTTTACACGCTCAGCCAAACTTCTTGCCGTCTCACCTATGTATGTGGTGTTTCTGTTTTTACACTCACCATCCATACAGCTTATTTTGTAGACTACATTTCTGGCTTTGCAGTTGGCACCAGGACTATTTTTGCACACAATGCAACTCTCCTCAACACACCTTGTTCTTCTGAAGGGATATGTTTTACATATTATTGATCTAATTGATCTCCCTGGTTTTTCTATAACATTTATCCTCAACTTGGTACTTTTGAGGATTTTTCGAAATCTGCGGGCCAGTTCTCCGTGTGGCGTGGCGTCCACAAACATTACTCCCTGGAACTTGTCGGTATTGTACCACGTGGTCTTTTTGTTTGTTTTGTTACTAATCCTTTGTAGTCTATTCCACTGTTTGTTACGGTATCTAGGTTGTGTTCCATTTGTATCTTTGACAACAATCTCCTCAAATTTCTTGTTAGCTCCTCTGTATACCCGGATTCTATCTTTCTGGCTGTATCCCGAAAATTGCATGCGATGCATGAAGTCTTGAATATGTTTTTGCCCCTCCCATGGACCGCACAGGGGGGATATGTTTTTCATTATTCTAACCAAATCGGCTACTAATATATTGATTTTCACACTGTGTGATAGAGCCGAATTCTTATGGATAACACACTTTGAAGATATAGGTTTCATATAATGTGAGTGGAGGATTTGAACTTTGTCATTAATTGTTTCTAGCCAAAGTTCTGTGTCAAGTACTGGGAGTCTCATGTTTAGGTGTCTTGTTGGGTAATCTATTGTTACTTTGATGCTCTGGTGTATTGTATTAGCTATATTCTGGATGTTTTCCATCACGATCTTCTCGTTCTCTTCAGTCTGAATGTTTGATGGTGTTTTGACTACGATGTTAATGTCATCCACATATCTCCCGTATAGTTTGAGTGTTATTGAGTGTTCTTCGAGAGTTGTTTTCAGCTTTTTGTCCCACCAGGTCATGAATAGGCTTGCCACGTCTCCGGCCACACTGACACCAATAGCCGCTCCCTGGACCTGCATGTATAGTTTTTCATTGAATTTAACTATATGGTTCTGCAGGGTGGTCTTCAGACTTGCACCTACAGCATGTGCAACCATTTTTCGTGTTTGGATATTATCCTCTGGGTCGTGGGTGGGTGTATTCCATCCCTTCCAACGCTCTGCGGTGGTTTTTCTAGCAGCTGATGTGATCGTATGTGGTCTACCTCGTCCTGACCTGGTGGGGCAGAATCTAGTTAGGTCGTGGTGATCTAAGTATTCATTATTATAAACGAGCTTTAGGAGGAGGTCTAGTTCCCTGATCTGATATAAACGAAATTGTTACAAACACACATATGGACGCACATACTTACATATAAGCACGAACACATAAGTGCGTGCACACATACGAGCTTGCACACACTCACATGCTCATACCAAACAGTTTCGAAACAACGCCAAAACAACGCCAGATCATATATTCAAAATAAATGGAAGTGGAGAGACAAGTTACTGAAGAGATTGCAAGAGTGCAATGAAATAATTTAACAAAAACTATATAAATTAATAAAGGACTGAACCAGTGCGTGTGTTTATTACCGGCATAATGCCTCTCCCAAGGTTTAATTGTATTTCTTTCAACACACGTATCCACATCAAGAATCTTGCACACGAAATACACATACGAAATATATATATATATATATATATATATATATATATATATATATATTGTTGTTGTTGACACTCCGTCGCTTACGACGTCGAGGGTTCCAGTTGATCCGATCAACGGAACAGCCTGCTCGTGAAATTAACGTGTAAGTGGCTGAGCACTCCACAGACACGTGTACCCTTAACGAAGTTCTCGGGGATATTCAGCGTGACACAGTGTGACAAGGCTGACCCTTTGAATTACAGGCACAACAGAAACAGGAAGTAAGAGTGAGAGAAAGTTGTGGTGAAAGAGTACAGCAGGGTCCTCCACCATCCCCTGCCGGAGCCTCGTGGAGCTTTAGGTATTTTCACTCAATAAACGCTTACAACGCCCGGTCTGGGAATCGAAACCGTAATCCTATGACCACGAATCCGTTGCCCTAACCACTGGGCCACTGCGCCTCCACTTGGCGTTCATACACAACACACAAAGTGGACAGAAAATGCGCTTCAAGGATACACTCGAAGCCTCACTGAAATGCTTTGAGATCAACGCCGACTCTTTGGCAATGCAGACATAGAACTGCTCTGTTTACCAAAGCTGCACCCACAGACGTGGGTGCCACCTCTTCCGAACAGAACAGGATAGCAGGTGCAAAAAGAAAGCATGAGCTGCCCCAGTTCAGAGCCAACCCCTTGTCTTCGGTCTCAGCAGATCACCAGTGCTCAACCTGAGGAAGAGATTTCCTAGGCTGATCGGACACAGCCGGACACTCCATGATTCACCCTCCATTTTGTAAAAGGTTTGAAAACTACGGTTGAAGGGGAAACTATAAACTGTGATATACATACATAGATAGTAAGATAGTTGGTGATGTTGTGAGACTTTATAGTCTTTTTTTTTTACTGTAATTTAGTTGAAAAACGAGAATGTTAAGTTTAGTTTTTCTTGAATATAAATACGACCATTCCACTCCACGTTGATATTTCATGCGTGTTTCGTAACAGCGAGGAAAGCTGCCCGCCTTGGAAGCCAAAACTATTGCTATTTGAAGTGCAAAATCCAGATGTATAAAACTGAAACTTCGATGCCATGCAGTGACGGTCAGTTTGGGAATTGGAGGGACGGTCAACGTCAGCCGAATCCGAGTGTTTTCTATTGATTTTTTTTTCCTAAAACCTAAGGATACAAAACTAAAGAGTTTTGAATAACAAAATTCTGGCCCACGTGAACCAAAATCTGCTTACGCAATCCTCACGGCCGGAAACACGTTTACAAAACCGTAAGTGTGCACACTCTGTTAGACTGATCGACTTGCTAGAAATAACAACGAAATCGTTCTCGAAGTCCACTCAAACGGATTTTAACATGGAAGGAAGCGGATACGTTCGAAGACAATCACTCACTAAACAGAATATGTGATTATAGATGAATGGAATAAGGCCTAGAAATATTCGGTTTTCAGGACATTAGAATCTGCATTTTACCAAGCACAAGCATACACACACATGCACACACAAATACACAATGACACATACATGCACACACATATCCACACACACACATCCCCAAGATAGATTGGATATAACTTTTTATAATGTGCTAAGCGTACATCTATAATCTTTCTATATATTTTATATATTATACCTTTATAATATAATTCAATATGTACATAATATACTTTTATATATAATGCATCAAATAATGTACAATTTTAGAATGCATTTGCTAAAGGTATATATGTGTGTACGGGTGTGTATATATGTGTGTATGTGTGTATATGTGTTTCTGTGTCTGTGTAAGTTTGTATATTTGAATATATGTATGTATGAATGTATGTATGTATGTATGCCCGCATTGCTCGCATGTATACATATATGTATATATATACATATATAGATATATATACGTATATACACACACACACACACACACACACACACACACACACACACATATATATATATATATATATATATATATATATATATATATATATATAGTCTGAAATAAAGATGTATTCCATTAATGTATGTAATACATACGATATATATTTTCTTCATCTGTCTGCCTGTCTGTCCGTCTGTCTCTTACTATCTCTCTCTCTCTTTCTCTGTGTCACACACACACACACGCGCACAACCACACACAATCTCTCATACTTGTTTTCTTTCTATATTTCTCCCCCCGCTCTCTCTCTTTCCACATGGAAGCGTGTTTGAAAAAAGACATACATTATTTATAAATAATATGCATAAATATATTTTCATATCGTGTATATGCGTGTATAAAACAGACGGCTGACTGAGTATATATAAACGTAAACGTATATTATATACATATATTTAATTTTTTTCCCATACTCTATAATATTCATGCTGTCTTTAATATTTCTCCTATTTCTTTTATATTAGACATAAATAAAAATCTATATACTCTTATACACATACACACATATATATAAGTTTATATATATGTTTATATATACACTCATACACAAATGCATATACATATCCATATATATACATGTGTGTGTATGTATGCATGTATAGACATTACATCATATCCGTTATGTTATATATGATATGTATAAATAAAACATTATTTCTGAAATATTTTTTTTTCTTTTCATTATATATTTATAACACAAGATATTTAATCAAACATGGCGGATAATTTTCGCTGGATTTCCATATATTTCTTTTACAAACACCGTATTTTTCTTTGCAAGCTCCCTCTCTCACTTTCTCTCTATCGCTGTCTCTCTCTCATTTTTTTATATATGTATCCAATCCAGCTTATATACCATCATCATTTTGATATTCGCATTTTTTACTCAACTTTGATGTGTTTATACGAATACACACACACATATATGTTTATATATGATATATAAATATATTTCAGGTTTCGCGCTGGTCTACATAACTTTTTTTTTAAGTGTATGTACATTTACATGTAGTTCGCTATAATATCATGGCTGAAATATTGTAAATGCTTTTTTTTTCTGTTTTTTTTTTTTTTTCCTAAACTATATTTTTCTGCATATAATTGTGACTCGCGCCTCGTTGAATATAATGTGCATAATCAATTTGCATACGTGAATGAAGAAATATAATATAATAGATTTATATGCGCCTATACATATGTCTGTATGTCTGTGTGTATGTACACACACAGAGGCACACACATAAACATACACATATATACATATATATATATATAAATGTGTGTATATATATATATATATATATACATATTCTTTTATTTGTTTTTTTGCATTTCCCTGCTGCCATGCTGAAGCATCACCTTTAGTCGAGCAAACCGACCCCAGGACTTATTTTTTGTAAGCCTAGTACTTATTCTATCGGTCATTTTTTTTGCCGAACCGTTAAACTATGGGGATGTAAACACACCAGCATCGGTTGCCAAGCGATTTTGGGAGGACAAACACAAATATGCAAACACGCACACGCACGCACACGCACACACACACACACACACACACACACACACACACACACACACACACACACATAAATACGACGGGTTTCTTTCAATTTCGTCTACCAACTCCATTCACAAGCCTATAGTCAAGCCGAGCTTATAGTAGAAGACACTTGCCCAAAGTGCCACGCAGTGAGACTGAACCCGGAACCCTGTGGTTCGTAATCAAGCTACTTACCACACAGCCTCTCCTGTGCCTTTATGTAAATATATGTAAACGTCTGTTTTTATATTTGGTTATAATAAAAACAGTTTTACATTAATCTGAGGGTTTGGTAGAGTACAACTTCATTCTTAAACAAGAATATTGCTCATTGTAACTTCGAAGTTTAGGTCAGTTAAATCAACGTTAAATTGCAGCAGTGAAACGGTGGATTAAGAGGCCAAAACACGAAGTCAACGTCAGCAATATTTTTAGGAATAAAATATTTATATATTTTCTCTATAAAAACTCTGAACAGGTCAAACATTAGAGATAGTAAGGTGTGCGTTCGGGTGGGTGGTGAAGTAAGTGAGTAGTTTGATGTGAAGGTGGGGTTAAGAGAAGGTTGTGTGTTGTCTCAGTGGCTGTTTGATTTATATATGGGTGGTGTGGTGAGAGAGGTAAATGCTAGAACCTTTGGTAGGGGAGCTCAAACGTTGGGAGAAAATGGAGAGAAAGCCTTGTGAGTGGATTTAGCAGACGGAGACTGACGGAAGTCCATCGTATATATAAATACAGACATACACACAACCACACACCCACACGTACACGTACACACACATATACACACACACAAACGCACACACACACACAGACACACACACAGAGACACACACACACACACACACACACACACACACACACACACACACACACATATATATATATATATATATATATATATATATATATATATATATATATATATATATATATATATATATATATATATATATCTTGAGTTGTAAGACTCACAGAACCGGTTAACCAGTTTTGGTGGCGTATAAGTGCGTGAGGTCACAATTCTCCCTTTAAAGGGAAGCCGGTTCATTGCAGGAGCCAAGGCCAGCAATTTTGAGAAGTCAACTACATCGACCCAATTGCTTTATTTCATCGACCCTGAAATGTTGACAGGTAAAATCGACTTCGACGTGATTGTAACTCTGAACATGAAATGCCAGACGAAATACGACGGATTGGTATAATCGGACTTTGAGATCTCGAAATGTTTCGCCTTTATTGTTTCTCTTCAGACAAATCTACTTCTGGCCAGTGAACCATTTGCTGTTACCTGCTGATATCTAACAAACTGATAATAATGTGTTTGCGTTAGAATCTGTTGATGTTCGAAACGAGTTCACATTTGAGTCTGTCAGAATGTATTGAGAATGATTAACTACGTCTTTTGGTCGAATTCTCACTGTTCAACGTACACCAGGTGCATTATTTATTTCAAAGAGGACTTATCCTCATGTTAAAGTATTCCGAATATGTTTTACTGAGACAGTTTTGCTTGAAAAGTATATAATTGGTGTTGGGTTTAATTAAGAAAGACGAAGTTTAATTTGTGAATCTCTCAGTAATAGACTTTTCAGTGATTTTTGTTCTTTGGTTGGAACCGAATAAGAACATTTTCTATGTTTCTTGGTGATTAGATTGTTATCTCACAGAAAAGTTCTGTACTGAGTTATGTCACTTGCGAAGTGATGTCGAAAACATCTTATCAGAAGAAAAAAGAAAAATTTATCATACTTTGGCTTCAAGATTTCTAGATTCCAAGTGGATGCTTCAATTAGCTTATCTCGCCGATAGTTTTGTTTTATTTTGTTTGTTTCTTTTTTTGGCAATAAATGATTTAAATATCTCTCCATGAGACTGTGATCAAGCAATTATTGGTTTAATGGAGAAGTTAAAATGTGTTTGAAGAAAAGCTCCAAATGTTTAAAGAAAAGTGGAACGAAGAAAATAAAAACTGCAATTTTTTTTTTTCAGCATTTATTTTATTGAATGTAGATTAAAGTAATGATTTTAATGATGTTCTGAAGATTATCATAAACCATCTAGCAAATTCTTTAACAAAATTCAATCACTTTATTCAAACAGAAGATGCCAAGAAATAAATTTGGGTGCGAATCCCATTTACGAATGCTGACGTTAATGATTCTTTTGTTCATCAAGTTATTTGTCAACGTTAATACATTTGAAGAAGAGTTAAACGAAGTCCACAATTCTATGGCAGTTATAACTTCAAATAAAAATGCTGAATCCATCGGTAAAATTGTATGGAATGTTAAAAAAAAATCAGAAATGAACTGTTCGTTGAAAATTAAGCAATGAAGGTTTTACTTCCATTTTCCTGGCGATATTTGTGTGAAACGATGTTCCCGTCCCTGTGACAAAGACAAAAATATCGAATGACGACATTCAATACAGTCGGAATAGGATTTGGGAAATATCTTATCGAAGATTAAAAGATTGGGATAACTTTTTAAACTTGTCCAAATTCGTATTTCTCGTTTAATTGCATTTATTTGCATATCATCATTTCATTCATATGACTGAACAAAATCTGATTCTATAGATTACAGAAGCAGAAATTTTGGTGCATGAAATGCTGGAATGTTGCCACTACTTCACAAGGTTGCAGGAGCTGCAAAACTTATATCAATCACCAGAATATCAATCTGGTAAAGAACACTGCCATGTGTTCTACGACCTATAATGACATTACCAAATTGCCACTGGTTCCATATACGTATTTTTACTACCATATTCCTGGTGCATAATCCAGCGCGGCAAATGTGGACATCTTTACTGAGTGATGTCTGCTGGAACCATATGAAACTATAATCATTACAGCCGGAAGTAACTAAAACACCATCTCATAGCTTAATGGAAGTTAGGTAAAGACTTTTGAAACCTTACCATTAGTGACAGAATGGTGGATGTGTTCAGAATTTTCAAAGACTGTGGCTCCCTCATATTATTAAATTTTAAGTCATAATACTCTATGATTCCAAACTGTCTTTTTGAGAAAATAAACTGTATCCTGTTGCAATTAGTACAGTTATTATATGACTTGTGATAGCCCAGGCTACAGTTATTTATATGGAACTTAAATCATTTTTGTGAAGTTTTTCAACAAGGATTTTCATAAAATAGCCTCGAAAAAAAATTCTTAAATCGGCATAATTGGCTAATTAATAGGATTTTCTCAATTAGAGATTTCATTTTCCATGCAATAAAACTTATTTTTAGTATTTAGAGAAGTTAAAAAAAAGTATCAAACGAATAATAACAAATTTTTTTCCGTTTTATAATATTAAATTAGCTTATCTTCTTTAACTAAATTCAGTCCACCGGAATTCATTCCAAAGCTAATTCAAACTTCCGATTCTGTGCATCATATGTACCCCACTTCCTTGTAGTATCCATAATCATTGGGCGCGAACTCAGAAACACTGGCAAACCATCCCTCCTTGATTACTGTATCTAATTTCATAACCTGCAGTGGGCTGGCAAAATGTTTCGATAAAATGGTTTACGGTAATTCTTCCCTCTATGCACTAAATTTTAGCCATACCGCGGTCGAATTTGCGCTATATTCACCCCGGGTCAATAACAAAAAAATGTAATATAGGAGGGTCGGTGAAAGCGAGTTTTGCATTCCCTTCAAAGGCCTTGTGTCTATTATCAGAAATTAATATCAAAACCTGTTCACATTCTGTTTCCGCCATATTTCCGATACATAGAAGATATGCACCATAGAACTCTTTTCATGTTCCTTTTTACTTTATTAACCACCTTCTACAAATTTACTGGCTATTTTGAAAGTGATTGGTGGTGGTCAACTGTCGCATGGCTTTGTTCAGACAGGGGCTATAGTAAAAGACTTATACCCAAGGTGCCACATACTAGGACCAAGATCGAAACCTGGTTGCTACCAAGCGAGCCTCTGAACCACACATCCTTTCCTAAATGATTAATGAAACGTTCCGTATAGAATAGTATGTTCATAGTTTCCTTGTATCTTTCACGGAAAGCTTTATGTATTTCGAGGTTTCGGTCGCCATACTAAATCCACAAACTTGAGTTACAATTCCGAATGATTAGCAATCACTTCGTTTCATATTCTTGCGACATGCTAGAAATAGCAGCCGAAGAAACCCTGTTTTTTAAGACACTATATTAGAAAAAAGATTATATTACAATGTAGTTATATTCCTGTAAAAAAAAAGAACGACAGGATGGTCATCGCTAGAGAGTTAAGAAGATTAACTCTGGATTTAAATGACAACAACGATGCCTGAAGTTCTATGAGGATTAGCTGTAGCAAAACCGCTGAAAATACATAATCCGTTGCACGGTGATTTAACAACATCGTGTATCCTTCTGCCTGACATTCATAGAAGCCACACTTTTGCAAGCAAACAGGTTCGGATGCTCAGGATAATGACCTGCCTAATTCCTACTCTTGAAGGCGTGAGGCCCAGTGGTTAAGTTGTTCGGTTTGTGGTAATATGTTCACGAGTTCGTTCGTTCAATTCTTAGACCAGACAGTGTGAACTGGAATGAACAGTAGCGTAGCGGGGGTGAGGTAGTGCAGTCCACTCCAGGGCTGCTTTTTTTGAGACAGTCCTTTTGGGATTGCGCTATACACTTGTATAAGCTTGGAGAACCGTTAGTGGGATGGTGGAAAATGCAAGGGCTGATCCAGGTAGCACACACGTTAACAACACAACCATAAGGCACCTGATTTCATGTTGCTCAGGTCTATTCATCTTTCATCTGAGACTTTCTGGACGATCCACCAGGTTATTGCTATAGGGGCCAAGGAAATATCTGTCACTTCTTCTGACTACATAGCCTCCTTCTTCAATGGGTGAAATCCTGGGACATGTTAGGAAACCACATTCCTTTTCTAGTGACAACGGGTTACACTATACTTTTGTGTGTCCCACATCACTGTTATCACCACCATCAACCCCAGGAGACATTCATCTCGAGTCGTTGGGCTCATAAACCCAGCTACTCGTTTTTCATGATGTACATAACCCCCCAGTGGAGGCGCAATGGCCCAGTGGTTAGGGCAGTGGACTCGCAGTCATAGGATCGCGGTTTCGATTCCGAGACCGGGCGTTGTGAGTGTTTATGGAGCGAAAACACCTAAAGCTCCACGAGGGTCCGGCAGGGAATGGTGGCGAACCCTGCTGTACTCTTTCACCACAACTTTCTCTTATTCTTACTTCCTGTTTCTGTTGTGCCTGTAATTCAAAGGGTCAGCCTTGTCACGCTGTGTCACGCTGAATACCCCCGAGAACTACGTTAAAGGTAGACGTGTCTGTGGAGTGCTCAGCCACTTGCACGTTAATTCCACGAGCAGGCTGTTTCGTTGATAGGATCAACTGGAACCCTTGACGTCGTAAGCGACGGAGTGCCAACACATAACCCTCAAGATCACAACAGCCCCACCATCCTGACCGATCTGACAGTTTCACGTAGGGTTACTCATTTACAGCTGAGGGGACTGCAGCGACGTAAAATGAAATGATTTTCCCAAAAATATAAGGCACCGCACCCTCTGAGAATTGAAACAGCATTTTTGCAGCGGTGAGCACAACACGCCAAACTCCCAAGTCACGCACTTTCACACCATTTTCAGAAGTCCTGAAAATAGTTACTGGCTCTGCTGTTTCCTCGTCATGTAAATAACCAACAATGGAAAACTGTAACCAGACTCACCACATTGAAGTGTGGTGTGCAGTTTTATCAACACGACTCTAGATAAAACTGATACTATCTACGCACGTTGATAGAATGAGACACCCATGGCAACCGTCAGTTATCTCTTTGGTAAACTCTGTTATCGCACAATATGAATATCGTATGAGTGTGTGTGGGTCTGCGTTTGTGGAAGCGAGATAAGTATGGACATGTATGTATATAAGTGTGTATCTATGTATGTATGTGTGTCTGTATGTATGTATGTATGTGTGTCTGTATCTATGTATGTATGTGTATATATGTACGTATATGTATATGTGTATGTATTTATGCATGTATGTATTTATGCATGTATGTATGTATGTATGTGTATTCATGTATATATGTGTGTGTATTTATGTATGTATGCGTGTGTATGTATGTACGTATAGGTATATGTATGTGTACGTGCGTACGTATGTATGTATGTGGGTATGTGTTTGTATTTATGTATGTATGTGTGTGTATGTATGTACGTATATGTATATATGTATGTGTACGTGCGAATGTATGTATGTATCTATGTGTGTATGTACATTTATGTATGTATGTATGTTTGTGTGTGTTTGTACGTATATATATATATGTATGTATGTGTACGTATGTATGTATGCACGTATGTATGTGTATGTATATATATGTAGTCATGTGTATGTAAGTGTGTATGTATGCATGTATATATGTGTGTGTATTTATGCATGTACGTATGTGTATGTACGTATATGTACATGTATGTGTGGGCACTTGCGTGTGTATGCATGTGTGTATGTACGTATGTATGCATGTGTGTATGCATGTATGTATGTGTGTGTTTTTGTAGGTGTGTGTAGGTAAGTGTGTTTGCCTCTGTGTATGTCTATGTGTGTGTAAACAGAGACATAATAATATAGACAAAATGACGACTGAAATGAAATCAGGTACATACATACTTTCAAATAAGTACACACACACACACAAGCACACACTTATAAGCACACACATATACACACACACACACGCACACTCATACACATACATACTTATGTATCCATATATGTGTGCGTGTCCTGTCTATATGCGTGTTTTCGACATACGTATGTGCGCGTGCGTGTGTATGCGTGCGTGTGTGCGTGTGTGTATGTGTTCTGTGTGTGCATGTGTCTTTGCGTGTGTAAGTGCAAAATATTAGAAATTATGTTAGCCTTATATATACATCTATCTATCTATCTATCTATCTATCTATTTATCTGTCTGTCTGTCTGTCTGTCTGTCTCTCTCTCTCTCTCTGTCTATATATATATATATCCACGTTTTCTCTTTCTGTATTTATATCCGCACACACACACACACACACACTCACACACACACACACACTCACACACACACACACACACACACACACACACACACACACACACACACATATATATATATATATATATCATTCACACACACATCCACACACACGCACACGTACAGATACAGACAGACACGCTCAAAGTGATACTGTATAGAGCCAGTTCGATCGTTCTCAATAAATAAATAAACAAAGAAATTGAAAAAAAAAACCCAGCAGCCTATTGATCTTCTGCAAGTGTCTGTGGATCTTGACGCTTTGACTGACAATGTCTAATTGATGTGTTTATCTCCCTGTAGGAAATTCTCATGTCCACCACCACCACCAACACCAACACCAACACCACCACCAACACCACCACAACTACCACCACCACCACCACCACCACCACCACCACCACCACCACAATCCTCGGCGTCGCTAATGGCATCATAATCACGCCAACAGCAGCAGCAGCAGCAGCAGTAGCAGTAGTAGTAGTAGTAGTAGTAGTAATACTAGTAGTAGTAGTAGTAGTAGTACTTAGTAGTAGTAGCATCGTCATAGCCTTAACAACGTAATCACCCGCCATCACTATCATCATCAACTTCAGCTTTATTATTAGCGTTTGCATTTATCAACAGCGGCCATACAACATCATCATCATCGTCGTCGTCATCATCATCATCATCATCATCATCATCATCATCACCATCTTCGTCGTCGTACATATTATCACCACTATAATCATCACATTCATTTTCCTCCACTTCCTCCTCCCCTTTCTCCTCCTCCTCATCCTCATCATCCTCATCATCATCACCATCATCATCATCGTCGTCTTCGTCGTCGTCAGCGTCAACGTTGTCGTCGTCGTCATCATCATCATCATCATCATCATCATCATCACCTTCATCATCATCATCACCATCTTCATCGTCATCATCATCATCATCATCACCTTCATCATCATTATCACCATCGCTATTATCATCCTCATCATCAACGCCATCAATCGTCAATATCATCATCATCATCATCATCATCATCATCATCATTGTCATCGTGAACATCTCTATCAACATCATCAGTGTCAACGCCACCACCACCACCACCACCACCACCACCAACATTATCGTCATCATCATCATCATCGTCACAACAACCAGTATTTACCAACAGCAATAACAACAACAGCAGCAGCAGCACCAGCAGCATCAGACTGAGCCTTTCACCTTCACCTTGGTCAACTATCCCAGCAAACTATAACTCCATTATCTTATCGTATCACATCATCTATGAAATACCAGTTGTTATCTCATTCTCCAATCTGGCATTTACAAAATCCTATCTTCTTCTATCTCTCTCTCTCCTTCTCTCTCTCTCTCTCTCTCTCTCTCTCTCTCTCTAATATTTAAATAATAAACTTTATTTATTGATTAGCATAATGAGAACAATGGGTGGTACCACAGTGTTGATTTGCAGATAATAAGCACATTAGAAATGCAACAGTCAATAGGATATACTAATGTAATATAAGTGAGATATACGATAAGCTCTTTGCTGATCCTAATCTTGGAAACGGAACTTCATTCTCACCTCTACTTAACCAGTTACCGAAAAAAGCCCACATACATACACATACACACATATACATACATACATACATACATACATACATACATACATACATAAATTTGTATAAATATATATATATATACATACATTCATAAATTTGTATAAATATATATATATATATATATATATATATATATATATATATATATACATATATATACTGTTTTCTATATAAAGCATATCTCGATTTTCTATTTTATAGACGCCTTAATTGTCATAAAATTTAAAACACCATGTATATTATGCAGCATTGTACACGCTTTTTTACCAGTATCTAGTAGTTTAATCTCCTTATAATCCAAAGTATTACTATATAATATTTTATTAACCGTTTCTGTCTAAATAAATAGATAAAGAAAATTAATATAAAATATTTATGACGTAATTGTGCTTTCATTTCTTTTTTTTTAGTAACAGAGGGATGAGAGCCAAATTGAAGGCTGAGACTTTGTATTATAAAGCATTTTTAACACTGACTTTTTTTTGCAAAGTGACAAAAATGTGTGCATTATACACAATGTAGTGCTTGGTGTTGTAGAAGTTTTAAAAACACGTTTTCCGAAGTTACCCGGTTTCCATGGTGTATACGCAACCGAGATCACAACATTATCTTCTTAACAAGACGCCAATCTCTTGCAGGGTTAATCATTTACAGTTGAATGGATGAGAGCAATGTGAAATGAAGTGTTTTGCTCAAGGATACAACGTACGATCTTGTCCAGTAAATAAAACCATAATCGTGAGTGCAACGGATCGTGAGTGCAACGGATTGTGAGTTCAACGGATCGTGAGTTCAACAGATCGTGAGTGCAACGGACACTGAGTACAACGGATCGTGAGTTCAACGGATCGTGAGTGCAACGGATCGAGAGTGCAACGGGTCGTGAGTGCAACGGATCGGGAGTGCGACGGGTCATGAGTGCAACGGAGTGTGAATGCAACGGATCGTGAGTTCAACGGATCGTGAGTTCAACGGCTCGTGAGTGCAACGGATCATGAATGCAACAGATCGGGAATTCAACGGATCGTGAGTACAACGGATCGTGAGTGAAACGGATAGTGAGTACAACGGATCGGGAGTGCAACGGA
Source organism: Octopus bimaculoides (assembly GCF_046866305.1). Classification (NCBI taxonomy): domain Eukaryota; kingdom Metazoa; phylum Mollusca; class Cephalopoda; order Octopoda; family Octopodidae; genus Octopus; species Octopus bimaculoides. Next base: position 12,749,342 of record NC_142933.1, read on the forward strand.
TCATGAATGCAACGGATCGTGAATTCAACGGATCGTGAGTACAACGGATCGTGAGTGCAACGGATAGTGAATTCAACGGATCGTGAGTACAACGGATCATGAGTGCAACGGATCGGGAGTGCAATGGATCGGGAGTGCGACGGATCATGAGTGCAACGGATTGTGAATGCAACTGATCGTGAGTGCAGAAGATCGTAAATGTAACGGATCGTGAATGGAACGGATCGTGAGTGCATCAGAACGTGAGTGCAACGGTCTAACCATTGGATCCAGTGCCTTAAACGTGTATTGTACAGGGTGCAACAAAACCTTCATGATTCACCACTCTTTACAAACGTTTCAACACATAACCCACAATGCTTAATCATCCGAGCATTACTCTAAACAGGGGAAGTGAGCTAGAACGTTAAAACTTAGTACGCATCCTCGGCTATATTTAAGGTCAATCTGTGCCAAGCAGCTTTAATCTGCGTCCTTTAGCTTCGCTACTATGGCAACCATCCGGATACTTATTGATCAGATAGTGTAAGAGTTTTGGGAGTTCACAGTAGTATTTGAAGGGTTTATAAAAACCACTTTGCTTTAAATATATTTAATGTAAGATGCAACAAGGTTTCGTTCCCTGGCAGAGTTCAACATGTTTTCAGTCAGTGAGTGGCTGCTAAAAACCTTCATGAGTGAACGTGAGAAAAACAAAATACGAAGTTTGAAAGACGTCTTTACAAAACTAATTTTTAAAACGTTGAATGGCTTGTGGATGTCCACCGGAATAAAACAGTAACGAAAGAGGTCCATTGAAAGAAAGGTATTTGAGAACCATTGATCTAAATCCTAATAATAACCAAATAAAAGAAAATGATTAAAAATTAGATTCATGTTTAACGCGATTACAATTGGACTAAATTCACTCTTACGGCAGCGATAGTTAGGCAATGTGAAGATGCATGGATCAGTGGTTAGAGCGTCAGGTTAACAAGCCTAAGGCAGTGAGTTCGACTTCCGGGCTGGGCTGTGTGTTGTATTCTTGAGCAAGACACCTTACTTCACGTTGGTCCAGTTCACTCAGCTGTAGAAATGAGTTGCGACGTCACGGGTGCCAAGCTGTATCGGCCCCTTTGCCTTTCCCTTGCATAACATCAGTTGCGTGCTGAAGGGAGGCTGGTGTATAGGAGCGGCTGCTGGTTTTCCACAAACAACCTTGGCCGGGCTTGTGCGTCGGAGGAGAACACTCTAGGTACAACTCCGTGCTCATTCATTGCCTTTCAGTTACATAAAATGTAAGAGATTTTTCTGTCGCAACCTGTTCACGGATATCTCCGTCACGACACTACTCTCTCTAACAACGCTGCCTTAGGACACATTCAGCTGTTGCTGAGAGATACCAAGGGTGAGAGACTGAACGCTAATCAATATAATATAGCTCGATATATCAATCAATACCACCCTTGCTTTTCTTACTTATGGTGTCGAGAAAATAAGTTATCAGTGAAGTGCTAAGATCGGTTTAATCGATTTGTACCCTCATTTCAAAATTGCTGTGATGTGTGGTAAGTAGCTTGCTTACCAACCACATGGTTCCGGGTTGATTCCCAATGCGTGGCACCTTGGTAAGTGTCTTCTACTATAGCCTCGGGCTGACTAAAGACTTGTGAGTGGAAACTGAAAGAAGCCCGTCGTATATATGTATATATATATATATGTATGTGTGTATATGTTTGTATGTCTGTGTTTGTCCCCCCAACATCGCTTAACAACCGATGCTGGTGTGTTTACGTCCCTGTAACTTAGGGGTTTGGCAAAAGAGACCGATAGAATAAGTACTAGGCTTCCAAAGAATAAGTCCTGGAGTCGATTTGCTCGACTAAAGGCGGTGCTCCAGCATGGCCGGCCGCAATCAAATGACTGAAACAA